>NC_070587.1:29301946-29304446 GCF_027409825.1 Scomber japonicus | reverse complement strand
CTCCAACGAAAATAAATGATTCAGTGATTAGTTGCATGAACTTGATGAGAAAAGACGAATAAAGCCATAAAAAGTTAGTTGTAATCCATTCTCGTAGCAGAACCCATAGAAAGGTTGATTTCTGAACACAATTAGTTCAATGTGATGAATTCTGATATATCTGAGTGTTGTAGTGTATCTCCAACGAGAATAAGTGATTTAGTGATTAGTTGCATGAACTTGATGAGAAAAGACGAATAAAGCCATAAAAAGTTATTTGTAATCCATTTCTTAGCAGAACACATAGAAAGGTTGATTTCTAAACACAATTAGTTCAATGTGATGAATTCTGATATATCTGAGTGTTGTAGTGTATATCCAACGAGAATAAGTGATTTAGTGATTAGTTGAATGAACTTGCTGAGAACAGACGAATAAAGCCATAAAAAGTTAGTTGTAATGCATTTCTTAGCAGAACACATAGAAAGGTTGATTTCTAAACACAATTCGTTCAATGTGATGAATTCTGATATATCTGAGTGTTGTAGTGTATCTCCAACGAAAATAAATGACTCAGTGATTAGTTGCATGAACGTGCTGAGAACAGACGAATAAAGCCATAAAAAGTTAGTTGTAATCCATTTCTTAGCAGAACCCACAGAAAGGTTGATTTCTAAACACAATTAGTTCAATGTGATGAATTCTGATATATCTGAGTGTTTCCGTGTATCTCCAACGAGAATAAGTGATTGAGTGATTAGTTGCATGAACTTGCTGAGAACAGACGAATAAAGCCATAAAAAGTTAGTTGTAATCCATTTCTTAGCAGAACACATAGAAAGGTTGATTTCTAAACACAATTAGTTCAATGTGATGAATTCTGATATATCTGAGTGTTTTAGTGTATCTCCAACGAGAATAAATGATTGAGTGATTAGTTGCATGAACTTGATGAGAAAAGACGAATAAAGCCATAAAAAGTTAGTTGTAATCCATTTCTTAGCAGAACACATAGAAAGGTTGAATTCTAAACACAATTAGTTCAATGTGATGAATTCTGATATATCTGAGTGTTTTTGGGTATCTCCAATGAGAATAAATGATTCAGTGATTAGTTGCATGAACTTGCTGAGAACAGACGAATAAAGCCATAAAAAGTTAGTTGTAATCCATTTCTTAGCAGAACACATAGAAAGGTTGATTTCTAAACACAATTAGTTCAATGTGATGAATTCTGATATATCTGAGTGTTGTAGTGTATCTCCAACGAAAATAAGTGATTTAGTGATTAGTTGCATGAACTTGATGAGAAAAGACGAATAAAGCCATAAAAAGTTAGTTGTAATCCATTTCTTAGCAGAACACATAGAAAGGTTGATTTCTAAACACAATTAGTTCAATGTGATGAATTCTGATATATCTGAGTGTTGTAGTATATCTCCAACGAAAATAAATGATTCAGTGATTAGTTGCATGAACTTGATGAGAAAAGACGAATAAAGCCATAAAAAGTTAGTTGTAATCCATTCTCGTAGCAGAACCCATAGAAAGGTTGATTTCTGAACACAATTAGTTCAATATGATGAATTCTGATATATCTGAGTGTTGTAGTGTATCTCCAACGAGAATAAGTGATTTAGTGATTAGTTGCATGAACTTGATGAGAAAAGACGAATAAAGCCATAAAAAGTTAGTTGTAATCCATTTCTTAGCAGAACACATAGAAAGGTTGATTTCTAAACACAATTAGTTCAATGTCATGAATTCTGATATATCTGAGTGTTGTAGTGTATATCCAACGAGAATAAGTGATTTAGTGATTAGTTGAATGAACTTGCTGAGAACAGACGAATAAAGCCATAAAAAGTTAGTTGTAATCCATTTCTTAGCAGAACACATAGAAAGGTTGATTTCTAAACACAATTCGTTCAATGTGATGAATTCTGATATATCTGAGTGTTGTAGTGTATCTCCAACGAAAATAAATGATTCAGTGATTAGTTGCATGAACGTGCTGAGAACAGACGAATAAAGCCATAAAAAGTTAGTTGTAATCCATTTCTTAGCAGAACCCACAGAAAGAATGATTTCTCAACACAATTAGTTCAATGTGATGAATTCTGATATATCTGAGTGTTTCCGTGTATCTCCAACGAGAATAAGTGATTGAGTGATTAGTTGCATGAACTTGATGAGAAAAGACGAATAAAGCCATAAAAAGTTAGTTGTAATCCATTTCATAGCAGAACACATAGAAAGGTTGATTTCTAAACACAATTAGTTCAATGTGATGAATTCTGATATATCTGAGTGTTTTTGGGTATCTCCAATGAGAATAAATGATTCAGTGATTAGTCGCATGAACTTGCTGAGAACAGACGAATAAAGCAATAAAAAGTTAGTTGTAATCCATTTCTTAGCAGAACACATAGAAAGGTTGATTTCTAAACACAATTAGTTCAATGTGATGAATTCTGATATATCTGAGTGTTTTTGGGTATCTCCAATGAGAATAAATGAT
>NC_070587.1:29271946-29276946 GCF_027409825.1 Scomber japonicus | reverse complement strand
AGTTAGTTGTAATCCATTTCTTAGCAGAACACATAGAAAGGTTGATTTCTAAACACAATTAGTTCAATGTGATGAATTCTGATATATCTGAGTGTTGTAGTGTATCTCCAACGAAAATAAGTGATTTAATAATTAGTTGCATGAACTTGATGAGAAAAGACGAATAAAGCCATAAAAAGTTAGTTGTAATCCATTTCTTAGCAGAACACATAGAAAGGTTGATTTCTAAACACAATTAGTTCAATGTGATGAATTCTGATATATCTGAGTGTTGTAGTATATCTCCAACGAAAATAAATGATTCAGTGATTAGTTGCATGAACTTGATGAGAAAAGACGAATAAAGCCATAAAAAGTTAGTTGTAATCCATTCTCGTAGCAGAACCCATAGAAAGGTTGATTTCTGAACACAATTAGTTCAATGTGATGAATTCTGATATATCTGAGTGTTGTAGTGTATATCCAACGAGAATAAGTGATTTAGTGATTAGTTGAATGAACTTGCTGAGAACAGACGAATAAAGCCATAAAAAGTTAGTTGTAATGCATTTCTTAGCAGAACACATAGAAAGGTTGATTTCTAAACACAATTCGTTCAATGTGATGAATTCTGATATATCTGAGTGTTGTAGTGTATCTCCAACGAAAATAAATGACTCAGTGATTAGTTGCATGAACGTGCTGAGAACAGACGAATAAAGCCATAAAAAGTTAGTTGTAATCCATTTCTTAGCAGAACCCACAGAAAGGTTGATTTCTAAACACAATTAGTTCAATGTGATGAATTCTGATATATCTGAGTGTTTCCGTGTATCTCCAACGAGAATAAGTGATTGAGTGATTAGTTGCATGAACTTGATGAGAAAAGACGAATAAAGCCATAAAAAGTTAGTTGTAATCCATTTCATAGCAGAACACATAGAAAGGTTGATTTCTAAACACAATTAGTTCAATGTGATGAATTCTGATATATCTGAGTGTTTTTGGGTATCTCCAATGAGAATAAATGATTCAGTGATTAGTCGCATGAACTTGCTGAGAACAGACGAATAAAGCCATAAAAAGTTAGTTGTAATCCATTTCTTAGCAGAACACATAGAAAGGTTGATTTCTAAACACAATTAGTTCAATGTGATGAATTCTGATATATCTGAGTGTTTTAGTGTATCTCCAACGAGAATAAATGATTGAGTGATTAGTTGCATGAACTTGATGAGAAAAGACGAATAAAGCCATAAAAAGTTAGTTGTAATCCATTTCTTAGCAGAACACATAGAAAGGTTGAATTCTAAACACAATTAGTTCAATGTGATGAATTCTGATATATCTGAGTGTTTTTGGGTATCTCCAATGAGAATAAATGATTCAGTGATTAGTTGCATGAACTTGCTGAGAACAGACGAATAAAGCCATAAAAAGTTAGTTGTAATCCATTTCTTAGCAGAACACATAGAAAGGTTGATTTCTAAACACAATTAGTTCAATGTGATGAATTCTGATATATCTGAGTGTTGTAGTGTATCTCCAACGAAAATAAGTGATTTAGTGATTAGTTGCATGAACTTGATGAGAAAAGACGAATAAAGCCATAAAAAGTTAGTTGTAATCCATTTCTTAGCAGAACACATAGAAAGGTTGATTTCTAAACACAATTAGTTCAATGTGATGAATTCTGATATATCTGAGTGTTGTAGTATATCTCCAACGAAAATAAATGATTCAGTGATTAGTTGCATGAACTTGATGAGAAAAGACGAATAAAGCCATAAAAAGTTAGTTGTAATCCATTCTCGTAGCAGAACCCATAGAAAGGTTGATTTCTGAACACAATTAGTTCAATATGATGAATTCTGATATATCTGAGTGTTGTAGTGTATCTCCAACGAGAATAAGTGATTTAGTGATTAGTTGCATGAACTTGATGAGAAAAGACGAATAAAGCCATAAAAAGTTAGTTGTAATCCATTTCTTAGCAGAACACATAGAAAGGTTGATTTCTAAACACAATTCGTTCAATGTGATGAATTCTGATATATCTGAGTGTTGTAGTGTATCTCCAACGAAAATAAATGATTCAGTGATTAGTTGCATGAACGTGCTGAGAACAGACGAATAAAGCCATAAAAAGTTAGTTGTAATCCATTTCTTAGCAGAACCCACAGAAAGAATGATTTCTCAACACAATTAGTTCAATGTGATGAATTCTGATATATCTGAGTGTTTCCGTGTATCTCCAACGAGAATAAGTGATTGAGTGATTAGTTGCATGAACTTGATGAGAAAAGACGAATAAAGCCATAAAAAGTTAGTTGTAATCCATTTCATAGCAGAACACATAGAAAGGTTGATTTCTAAACACAATTAGTTCAATGTGATGAATTCTGATATATCTGAGTGTTTTTGGGTATCTCCAATGAGAATAAATGATTCAGTGATTAGTCGCATGAACTTGCTGAGAACAGACGAATAAAGCAATAAAAAGTTAGTTGTAATCCATTTCTTAGCAGAACACATAGAAAGGTTGATTTCTAAACACAATTAGTTCAATGTGATGAATTCTGATATATCTGAGTGTTTTTGGGTATCTCCAATGAGAGTAAATGATTAAGTGATTAGTCGCATGAACTTGCTGAGAACAGACGAATAAAGCCATAAAAAGTTAGTTGTAATCCATTTCTTAGCAGAACACATAGAAAGGTTGATTTCTAAACACAATTCGTTCAATGTGATGAATTCTGATATATCTGAGTGTTGTAGTGTATCTCCAACGAAAATAAATGATTCAGTGATTAGTTGCATGAACTTGATGAGAAAAGACGAATAAAGCCATAAAAAGTTAGTTGTAATCCATTTCTTAGCAGAACACATAGAAAGGTTGATTTCTAAACACAATTAGTTCAATGTGATGAATTCTGATATATCTGAGTGTTTTTGGGTATCTCCAACGAGAATAAGTGATTCAGTGATTAGTTGAATGAACTTGCTGAGAACAGACGAATAAAGCCATAAAAAGTTACTTGTAATCAATTCTCGTAGGGGAACCCATCGCAATGTTAATTTCTTAGCAGAACCCATAGAAGGTTGATTTCTAAACACAATTAGTTCAATGTGATGAATTCTGAAATATCTGAGTGTTTCAGTTTATGTCCAAACAGAATATAAGTGATTCAGTGATTAGTTGCATGAACTGGCTGAGAACAGACGAATTAAGCCATAAAAGTTAGTTTTTAATACAATATTTTAGCAGAACCCATAGAAAGGTTGATTTCTAAACACAACTACACACTATAAAAAACTACACACTATACACAACTACACAAATACACACTGCAATACACACACACAAAAACACTATACACACCTACACAACTACACAATTACACAACTACACACTATACACAACTACACAACTACACACTATACACAACTACACAAATACACACACACACAATATTCACAACTACACACTGCAATACACATACACAATATTCACAACTACACACTGGAATACACACACACAATATACACAACTACACACTATACACAACTACACAACTACACAATGCAATACACACACACACAAACAATATACACAACTACACAACCACGCAGTGCAATACACACACACAAACACAATATCCACAACTACAAAACTACACACTATACACAACTACACAATTACACAACTACACACTGTACACAACTACACAACTACACACTATACACAACTACACGAATACACACTGCAATAAACACAATATAAACAACTACGCACTGCAATACACACACACACTATACACAACTACACACTGCAATACACACAAACAAACACAATATACACAACTACACACTTTACACAACTACACACTGCAATACACACACACACACACACTATACACAACTACACACTGCAATATACACAACAACACACTATACACAATTACACAACTACACACTATACACAACTACACAACTACACACTGCAATACACAAACAGACACACACAATATACACAACTACACACTGCAATATACACACACTATATACAACTACACACTGCAATACACAACTACACAACTACAATATACACAACTACACACTATACACAACTACACAACTACACATTGCAATACACACACAGACACACACACAATATACACAACTACACAAATACACACTGCAATCCACACACACAATATAAACAACTACACACTGCAATACACACACACTATACACAACTACACACTGCAATACACACCAACAAACACAATATACACAACTACACACTATACACAACTACATACTGCAATACACACACACTATACACAACTACACACTGCAATATACACAACTACACACTATACACAACTACACAACTACACATTGCAATACACACACAGACACACACACAATATACACAACTACACAAATACACACTGCAATCCACACACACAATATAAACAACTACACACTGCAATACACACACACTATACACAACTACACACTGCAATACACACCAACAAACACAATATACACAACTACACACTATACACAACTACATACTGCAATACACACACACTATACACAACTACACACTGCAATATACACAACTACACACTATACACAACTACACAACTACACACTATACACAACTACACACTGCAATACACACAAACAAAAACAATATACACAACTACACACTACACACTGCAATACACACACAGACCCACACAGTATACACAACTACACAAATACACACTGCAATCCACACACACAATATAAACAACTACACACTGCAATACACACACACTATACACAACTACACACTGCAATACACACCAACAAACACAATATACACAACTACACACTATACACAACTACACAACTACACACTATACACAACTACACACCTACACACTATACACAAATACACAACTACACACTATACACAAATACACACTGCAATACACAAACACAATATACACAACTACACACTATAC
>NC_070587.1:29244446-29254446 GCF_027409825.1 Scomber japonicus | reverse complement strand
TAGAAAGGTTGATTTCTAAACACAATTAGTTAAATGTGATGAATTCTGATATATCTGAGTGTTGTAGTGTATCTCCAACGAAAATAAGTGATTTAGTGATTAGTTGCATGAACTTGCTGAGAACAGACGAATAAAGCCATAAAAAGTTAGTTGTAATCCATTTCTTAGCAGAACACATAGAAAGGTTGATTTCTAAACACAATTAGTTCAATGTGATGAATTCTGATATATCTGAGTGTTGTAGTGTATCTCCAACGAAAATACATGATTCAGTGATTAGTTGCATGAACTTGCTGAGAACAGACGAATAAAGCCATAAAAAGTTAGTTGTAATCCATTTCTTAGCAGAACACATAGAAAGGTTGATTTCTAAACACAATTAGTTCAATGTGATGAATTCTGATATATCTGAGTGTTGTAGTGTATCTCCAACGAAAATACATGATTCAGTGATTAGTCGCATGAAATTGCTGAGAACAGACGAATAAAGCCATAAAAAGTTAGTTGTAATCCATTTCTTAGCAGAACACATAAAAAGGTTGATTTCTAAACACAATTAGTTCAATGTGATGAATTCTGATATATCTGAGTGTTGTAGTGTATCTCCAACGAAAATACATGATTCAGTGATTAGTTGCATGAACTTGCTGAGAACAGACGAATAAAGCCATAAAAAGTTAGTTGTAATCCATTTCTTAGCAGAACACATAGAAAGGTTGATTTCTAAACACAATTAGTTCAATGTGATGAATTCTGATATATCTGAGTGTTGTAGTGTATCTCCAACGAAAATACATGATTCAGTGATTAGTCGCATGAACTTGCTGAGAACAGACGAATAAAGCCATAAAAAGTTAGTTGTAATCCATTCTCGGGGCAGAACCCATAGAAAGGTTGATTTCTATGGGATTTCAATGTGATGAATTCTGATTTATCTGAGTGTTGTAGTCTATCTCCAACGAAAATACATGATTCAGTGATTAGTCGCATGAACTTGATGAGAAAAGACGAATAAAGCCATAAAAAGTTAGTTGTAATCCATTCTCGGGGCAGAACCCATAGAAAGGTTGATTTCTAAACACAATTAGTTCAATGTGATGAATTCTGATTTATCTGAGTGTTTTTGGGTATCTCCAATGAGAATAAATGATTCAGTGATTAGTTGCATGAATTTGCTGAGAAAAGACGAATAAAGCCATAAAAAGTTAGTTGTAATCCATTTCTTAGCAGAACACATAGAAAGGTTGATTTCTAAACACAATTAGTTCAATGTGATGAATTCTGATATATCTGAGTGTTTTTGGGTATCTCCAATGATAATAAATGATTCAGTGATTAGTTGCATGAACTTGCTGAGAAAAGACGAATAAAGCCATAAAAAGTTAGTTGTAATCCATTCTCTTAGCAGAACACATAGAAAGGTTGATTTCTAAACACAATTAGTTCAATGTGATGAATTCTGATATATCTGAGTGTTGTAGTGTATCTCCAACGGATATACATGATTCAGTGATTAGTTGCATGAACTTGATGAGAACAGACGAATAAAGCCATAAAAAGTTAGTTGTAATCCATTTCTTAGCAGAACACATAGAAAGGTTGATTTCTAAACACAATTCGTTCAATGTGATGAATTCTGATATATCTGAGTGTTGTAGTGTATCTCCAATGAGAATACATGATTTAGTGATTAGTTGCATGAACTTGATGAGAAAAGACGAATAAAGCCATAAAAAGTTAGTTGTAATCCATTTCTTAGCAGAACACATAGAAAGGTTGATTTCTAAACACAATTCGTTCAATGTGATGAATTCTGATATATCTGAGTGTTTTAGTGTGTCTCCAATGAGAATAAGTGATTCAGTGATTAGTTGAATGAACTTGCTGAGAAAAGACGAATAAAGCCATAAAAAGTTAGTTGTAATCCATTCTCTTAGCAGAACACATAGAAAGGTTGATTTCTAAACACAATTAGTTCAATGTGATGAATTCTGATATATCTGAGTGTTGTAGTGTATCTCCAATGAGAATACATGATTTAGTGATTAGTTGCATGAACTTGATGAGAAAAGACGAATAAAGCCATAAAAAGTTAATTGTAATCCATTCTCTTAGCAGAACACATAGAAAGGTTGATTTCTAAACACAATTCGTTCAATGTGATGAATTCTGATATATCTGAGTGTTTTAGTGTGTCTCCAATGAGAATAAGTGATTCAGTGATTAGTTGAATGAACTTGCTGAGAAAAGACGAATAAAGCCATAAAAAGTTAGTTGTAATCCATTCTCTTAGCAGAACACATAGAAAGGTTGATTTCTAAACACAATTCGTTCAATGTGATGAATTCTGATATATCTGAGTGTTGTAGTGTATATGCAACGAGAATACGTGATTCAGTGATTAGTTGAATGAACTTGCTGAGAACAGACGAATAAAGCCATAAAAAGTTAGTTGTAATCCATTCTCGTAGCAGAACCCATAGAAAGGTTGATTTCTGAACACAATTAGTTCAATGTGATGAATTCTGATATATCTGAGTGTTTTAGTGTGTCTCCAACGAGAATAAGTAATTCAGTGATTAGTTGAATGAACTTGCTGAGAAAAGACGAATAAAGCCATAAAAAGTTAGTTGTAATCCATTTCTTAGCAGAACACATAGAAAGGTTGATTTCTAAACACAATTAGTTCAATGTGATGAATTCTGATATATCTGAGTGTTGTAGTGTATCTCCAACGAAAATACATGATTCAGTGATTAGTTGCATGAACTTGCTGAGAACAGATGAACATAGCCATAAAAAGTTAGTTGTAATCCATTTCTTAGCAGAACACATAGAAAGGTTGATTTCTAAACACAATTAGTTCAATGTGATGAATTCTGATATATCTGAGTGTTGTAGTGTATCTCCAACGAAAATACATGATTCAGTGATTAGTCGCATGAAATTGCTGAGAACAGACGAATAAAGCCATAAAAAGTTAGTTGTAATCCATTTCTTAGCAGAACACATAAAAAGGTTGATTTCTAAACACAATTAGTTCAATGTGATGAATTCTGATATATCTGAGTGTTGTAGTGTATCTCCAACGAAAATACATGATTCAGTGATTAGTCGCATGAACTTGCTGAGAACAGACGAATAAAGCCATAAAAAGTTAGTTGTAATCCATTCTCGGGGCAGAACCCATAGAAAGGTTGATTTCTAAACACAATTAGTTCAATGTGATGAATTCTGATTTATCTGAGTGTTGTAGTGTATCTCCAACGAAAATACATGATTCAGTGATTAGTCGCATGAACTTGATGAGAAAAGACGAATAAAGCCATAAAAAGTTAGTTGTAATCCATTCTCGGGGCAGAACCCATAGAAAGGTTGATTTCTAAACACAATTAGTTCAATGTGATGAATTCTGATTTATCTGAGTGTTTTTGGGTATCTCCAATGAGAATAAATGATTCAGTGATTAGTTGCATGAATTTGCTGAGAAAAGACGAATAAAGCCATAAAAAGTTAGTTGTAATCCATTTCTTAGCAGAACACATAGAAAGGTTGATTTCTAAACACAATTAGTTCAATGTGATGAATTCTGATATATCTGAGTGTTTTTGGGTATCTCCAATGAGAATAAATGATTCAGTGATTAGTTGCATGAACTTGCTGAGAACAGACGAATAAAGCCATAAAAAGTTAGTTGTAATCCATTTCTTAGCAGAACACATAGAAAGGTTGATTTCTAAACACAATTCGTTCAATGTGATGAATTCTGATATATCTGAGTGTTGTAGTGTATCTCCAACGGATATACATGATTCAGTGATTAGTTGCATGAACTTGATGAGAACAGACGAATAAAGCCATAAAAAGTTAGTTGTAATCCATTTCTTAGCAGAACACATAGAAAGGTTGATTTCTAAACACAATTCGTTCAATGTGATGAATTCTGATATATCTGAGTGTTTTAGTGTGTCTCCAATGAGAATAAGTGATTCAGTGATTAGTTTGAATGAACTTGCTGAGAAAAGACGAATAAAGCCATAAAAAGTTAGTTGTAATCCATTTCTTAGCAGAACACATAGAAAGGTTGATTTCTAAACACAATTAGTTCAATGTGATGAATTCTGATATATCTGAGTGTTGTAGTGTGTCTCCAACGAAAATAAATGATTCAGTGATTAGTTGCATGAACGTGCTGAGAACAGACGAATAAAGCCATAAACACAAACAAACACAATATACACAACTAAACACTATACACAACTACACACTGCAATACACACACCCTATACACAACTACACACTGCAATATACACAACTAAACACTATACACAACTACACACTGCAATACATACAAACAAAAACAATATACACAACTACACTCTATACACACTGCAATCCACACACACAATATAAACAACTACACACTGCAATACAAACACACTATACACAATTACACACTGCAATACACACCAACAAACACAATATACACAACTACACACTATACACAACTACACAACTACACACTATACACAACTACACACCTACACACTATACACAACTACACAAATACACACTGCAATACACACACACTATACACAACTACATACTGCAATACACACACACACAATATACACAACTATACACTATACACAACTACACAACTGCACAACTACACACTATACACAACTACATACTGCAATACACACCAACACACAATATACACAACTACACAAATACACACTGCAATACACACACACAATATAAACAACTACACACTGCAATACACACACACTATACACAACTACACACTGCAATACACACAAACAAACACAATATACGCAACTGCACACTATACACAACTACACACCTACACAACTAGACACAACTACACAACTACACACTATACACAAATACACACTGCAATACACACACATTATACACAACTACAGACTGCAATACACACACACACAATATACACAACTACACACTATACACAACTACACACTATACACAATTACACAACTACACACTATACACAACTACACAATGCAATACACACACACACACAAACAATATACACACCTACACAACTACACACTATACACAACTACACAACTACACGCTATACACAACTACCCAACTACACAGTGCAATACACACACACAAACACAATATCCACAACTACACAACTACACACTATACACAACTACACAATTACACAACTACACACTATACACAACTACACAACTACACACTATACACAACTACACAAATACACACTGCAATACACACACACAAACACAATATACACAACTACACAACTACACACTATACACAACTACACATTATACACAACTACACAAGTACACACTATACAAAACTACACAACTACACACTATACACAAATACACAAATACACACTGCAATACACACACAATATAAACAACTACGCACTGCAATACACACACACTATACACAACTACACACTGCAATACACACAAACAAACAAAATATACACAACTACACACTATAAACAACTACTACACACTGTAATACACACACACAAACACAATATACACAACTACACAACTACACACTATACACAACTACACAACTACACATTATACACAACTACACAACTACACACTATACAAAACTACACAACTACACACTGCAATACACACACATAAACATAATATACACAACTACACAACTACACACCATACACAACTACACAACTACACATTATACACAACTACACAACTACACACTATACAAAACTACACAACTACACACTATACACAAATACACAAATACACACTGCAATACACACACAATATTAACAACTACACACTGCAATACACAAACACTATACACAACTACACACTGCAATACACACAAACAAACATAATATACACAACTAAACAACTACACACTATACACAACTACACACCTACACAACTACAAACAACTACACAACTACACACTATACACAAATACACAAATACACACTGCAATACACACACAGTATACACAACTACAGACTGCAATACACACACACACAATATACACAACTACACACTATACACAATTACACAACTACACAACTACACACTATACACAACTACACAACTACACACTGCAATACACACACATGCACACACACACACACACACACACACACACACACACACACACACAATATACACAACTACACAATTAGTTCAATGTGATGAATTCTGATATATCTGAGTGTTTCCGTGTATGTCCAAACAGAATATAAGTCAGAGTCTGTCACAGTACTGTAGTGATGGTTGATTTGGAAGACCTTTGACTCAATAAAGATGAAGAAATGACTAGAAATGACTGAAACCCTTACATATGAAAATTATTATGCTCTCAGGTCAAAGGTCATTATGTGAGTGATGGCACCCAGGTTAATTTTATAACACTAAATGATTACTAATTCTCAAATCTGTACTTTGAAAGGCACCTGGCAGACCTTCACACAAACACAGAGACACACACAAACATAAATGTATATCTATCTATCTATCTATCTATCTATCTATCTATCTATCTATCTATGGATGTATCTATCGATGTATCTATCTATCGATGTATCTATCTATCTATCTATCTATCTATCTATCTATCTATCTATCTATCTATCTATCTATCTATCTATCTATCTATCTATCGATGTATCTATCTATCTATCTATCTATCTGTCTCTATATCTATCTATCTATCAATCTATCTATGTATCTATCTATCCATCTATCGATCTATCTATCTATCTATCTATCTATCTATCTATCTATCTATCTATCTATCTATCTATCTATCTATCCTATCTATGTATCGATCTATATATCGATGTATCGATTTATCTATCTATCTATGTATCGATTTATCTATCTATATATGTATCTATCTATAGATCTATCTATCTATTTATCTATCTATCTATCTATCTATCTATCTATCTATCTATCGATGTATCTATCTATCTATCTATCTATCCATCTATCTATATTAATTTTATAAGACTAAATGATTATTAATTCTCAAATCTGTACTTTGAAAGGCACCTGGCAGACCTTCACACACACACAGACACACACAAACATAAATGTGTATCTATCTATCTATCGATGTATCTATCTATCTATCTATCAATGTAACTATCTACCTATCTATCTATCTATCTATCTATCTATCTATCTATCTATCTATCTATCTATCTATCTATCTATCTATCTATCTATCTATCTATCAATCTATCTATCTATCTATCTATCTATCTATCTATCTATCTATCTATCTATCTATCTATCTATCTTATTTTCATTAGACTATGTCTATGTATCTATCTGTTAATCTATCTATCTATCTATCTATCTATCTATCTATCTATCTATCTGTCTGTCTATCTATCTATCTATCTATCTATCTATCTATCTATCTATCTATCTATCTATCTATCTATCTATCTATCTATCTATCTTTCTATCTATATATCTATCTATGTATCTTATTTTCATTAGACTATGTCTATGTATCTATCTGTTAATCTATCTATCTATCTATCTATCTATCTATCTATCTATCTATCTATCTATCTATCTATCTATCTATCTATCTGTCTATCTCTATATCTCTCTCTCTATCTATCTATCTATCTATCTATCTATCTATCTATCTATCTATCTATCTATCTATCTATCTATATTAATTTTATAACACTAAATGATTATTAATTTTCAAATCATTACTTTGAAAGGCACCTGGCAAACCTTCACACACACACAGACACACACAAACATAAGTATCTATCTATCTATCTATCTATCTATCTATCTATCTATCTATCTATCTATGTATCTATCTATCTATCTATCCTATCTATGTATCTATCTATCTGTCTATCTATCTATCGATCTATATATCCATGTATCGATTTATCTATCTATCTATCTATCTATCTATCTATATATCTATCTATCTATCTATCTATCTATCTATCTATCTATCTATCTATCTATCTTATTTTCATTAGACTATGTCTATGTATCTATCTGTTAATCTATCTATCTATCTATCTATCTATCTATCTATCTATCTATCTGTCTATCTCTCTATCTCTCTATCTCTCTCTCTATCTATCTATCTATCTATCTATCTATCTATCTATCTATCTATCTATCTATCTATCTATCTATCTATCTATATAAATTTTATAACACTAAATGATTATTAATTTTCAAATCATTACTTTGAAAGGCACCTGGCAAACCTTCACACACACACAGACACACACAAACATAAGTATCTATCTATCTATCTATCTATCTATCTATCTATCTATCTATCTATCTATCTATCTATCTATCTATCTATCTATCTATCTATCTATCTATCTATCTATCTATCTATCTATCTATCTATCTATCTATTTATCTATCTATCTATCTATCTATCTATCTATCTATCTATATTAATTTTATAAGACTAAATGATTATGAATTCTCAAATCTTTACTTTGAAAGGCACCTGGCAGACCTTCACACACACACAGACACACACAAACATAAATGTGTTTCTATCTATCTATCGATGTATCTATCTATCTATCTGTCTATCGATGTATCTACCTATCTACCTATCTATCTATATATCTATCTATCTATCTATCTATCTATCTATCTATCTATCTATCTATCTATCTATCTATCTATCTATCTGTCTATCTATCTATCTATCTATCTATCTATCTATCGATGTATATATCTATCTATCTATCTATCTATCTATCTATCTATCTATCTATCTATCTATCTATCTATCTATGTATCTATCTATCTGTCTATCGATGTATCGATCTATATATCGATGTATCTATCTATCTATCTATCTATGTATCTATCTATCTGTCTATCTATCTATCTATCTATCTCATCTATCTATCTACCTATCTACCTACCTATCTATCTATCTATCTATCAATCAATCAATCTATCTATCTATCTATCTATCTATCTATCTATCTATCTATCTATCTATCTATCTATCTATCTATCTATCTATCTATCTATCTATCTATCTATCTATCTATCTATCTTAATTTAATAAGACAAAATGATTATTAATTCTCAAATCTTTACTTTGAAAGGCACCTAGCAGACCTTCACACACACACACATACACACACAAAAATAAATTTGTATCTATCTATCTATTTATTTATCTATCTTACTATCTATCTATCTACCTATCTATCTATCTGTCTATCTAACTAACTAACTAACTAACTAACTATCAATCTAATTATCTATCTATCTATCTATCTATCTATCTATCTATCTATATATCTATCTATCTATCTATCTATCTATCTATCTATCTATCTATCTATCTATCTATCTATCTATCTATCTATCTGTCTATCTATATATCTATATTAATTTTATAAGACTAAATGATTATTAATTCTCAAATCTTTACTTTGAAAGGCACCTGGCAGACCTTCACACACATACAGACACACACAAAAATAAATGTGTATCTATCTATCTATCGATGTATCTATCTATCTATCTATCTATCGATGTAACTATCTATCTATCTATCTATCTATCTATCTATCTATCTATCTATCTATCTATCTATCTATCTGTCTATCTATCTATCTATCTATCTATCTATATATCTATCTATCTATCTATCAATCTATCTATCTATCTATCATCTATCCATGTATCAATCTATCTATATTAATTTCATAAGACTAAATGATTATTAATTTTCAAATCTTTACTTTGAAAGGCACCTGGCAGACCTTCACACACACACAGACACACACAAACATGAATGTGCATCTATCTATCTATCTATCTATCTATCTATCTATCTATCTATCTATCTGTCTCTATATCTATCTATCTATCAATCTATCTATGTATCTATCTATCCATCTATCGATCTATCTATCTATCTA
>NC_070587.1:29226946-29234446 GCF_027409825.1 Scomber japonicus | reverse complement strand
CAGACACAAACAAACATAAATGTGCATCTATCTATCTATCTATCTATCTATCTATCTATCTATCTATCTATCTATCTATCTATCTATCTATCTATCTATCTATCTATCTATCTATCTATCTATCTATCTATCTATCTATCTTTCTATCTATCTATCTGTCTATCTATGTATCTATCTATGTATCTATCTATCTTAATTTTATAACACTAAATGATTATTAATTTTCAAATCATTACTTTGAAATTCACACACACACAGACACACACAAACATAAGTATCTATCTATCTATCTATCTATCTATCTATCTATCTATCTATCTATCTATCTATCTATCTATCTATCTATCTATCTATATTAATTTTATAAGACTAAATGATTATTAATTCTCAAATCTTTACTTTGAAATGCACCTGGCAGACCTTCACACACAGACACAAACAAACATAAATGTGCATCTATCTATCTATCTATCTATCTATCTATCTATCTATCTATCTATCTATCTATCTATCTATCTATCTATCTATCTATCTATCTATGTATCTATCTATCTATCTTTCTATGTATCTATCTGTCTATCTATGTATCTATCTATGTATCTATCTATCTTAATTTTATAACACTAAATGATTATTAATTTTCAAATCATTACTTTGAAATTCACACACACACAGACACACACAAACATAAGTATCTATCTATCTATCTATCTATCTATCTATCTATCTATCTATCTATCTATCTATCTATCTATCTATCTATCTATCTATCTATCTATCTATCTATCTATCTATCTATCTATCTGTATTAATTTTATAAGACTAAATGATTATTAATTCTCAAATCTTTACTTTGAAAGGCACCTGGCAGACCTTCACACACATACAGACACACACAAACATAAATGTGTATCTATCTATCTATCTATCGATGTATCTATCTATCTATCTATCGATGTAACTATCTATGTCTATCTATCTATCTATCTATCTATCTATCTATCTATCTATCTATCTATCTATCTATCTATCTATCTATCTATCTATCTATATAACTAACTAACTAACTATCTATCATCTATCTATCTATCTATCTAACTAACTAACTAACTAACTATCTATCTATCTATCTATCTATCTATCTATCTATCTATCTATCTATCTATCTTAATTTTATAACACTAAATGATTATTAATTCTCAAATCTTTACTTTGAAAGGCACCTGGCAGACCTTCACACACATACAGACACACACAAACATAAATGTGTATCTATCTATCTATCTATCGATGTATCTATCTATCTATCTATCGATGTAACTATCTATGTCTATCTATCTATCTATCTATCTATCTATCTATCTATCTATCTATCTATCTATCTATCTATCTATCTATCTATCTATCTATCTATCTATCTATCTATCTTATTTTCATTAGACTATGTCTATGTATCTATCTGTTAATCTATCTATCTATCTATATATCTATCTATCTATCTATCTATCTATCTATGTATCTATCTATCTATGTATCTATCTATCTATCTATGTATCTATCTATCTATCTATCTATCTATCTATCTATGTATCTATCTATCTATCTATCGATCTATCGATCTATCTATCTATCTATCTATCTATCTATCTATCTATCTATCTATCTATCTATCTATCTATCTTATTTTCATTAGACTATGTCTATGTATCTATCCGTTAATCTATCTATCTATGTATCTATCTATGTATCTATTTATCTATGTATCTATCTATCTATCGATGTATCTATCTATCTATCTATCTATCTATGTATATATCTATCTGTCTATCGATCTATCGATCTATCTATCTATCTATCTATCTATCTATCTATCTATCTATCTATCTATCTATCTGTCTCTATATCTATCTATCTATCTATCTATGTATCTATCTATGTATCTATCTATCTTAATTTCATTAGACTAAATGATTATTAATTCTCAAATCATTAATTTGAAAGGCACCTGGCAGACCTTCACACACACACAAACACACACAAACATAAATGTGTATCTATCTATCTATCTACCTATCTATCTATCTATCTATCTAACTAACTAACTAACTAACTATCTATCTATCTATCTATCTATATATCTATCTATCTATCTAGCTATCTATCTATCCATCTATGTATCTATCTATCTGTCTATCTATCGATCGATCTATATATCGATGTATCGATTTATCTATCTATCTATCTATCTATCTATCTATCTATCTATCTATCTATCTATCTATCTATCTATCTATCTATCTATCTATCTATCTATCAATCTATCTATATTAATTTTATAAGACTAAATGATTATTAATTCTCAAATCTTTACTTTGAAAGGCACCTGGCAGACCTTCACACACAGACACACACAAACATAAATGTGCATCTATCTATATGTCTATCTATCTATCTATCTATCTATCTATCTATCTATCTATCTATCTATCTATCTATCTATCTATCTATCTATCGATGTATCTATCTATCTATCTATCGATGTAACTATCTATGTCTATCTATCTATCTATCTATCTATCTATCTATCTATCTATCTATCGATCTATCTATCTATCTATCTATCTAACTAACTAACTAACTATCTATCATCTATCTATCTATCTATCTATCTAACTAACTAACTAACTAACTATCTATCTATCTATCTATCTATCTATCTATCTATCTATCTATCTATCTATCTATCTATCTATCTATCTATCTATCTATCTATCTTAATTTTATAACACTAAATGATTATTAATTCTCAAATCTTTACTTTGAAAGGCACCTGGCAGACCTTCACACACATACAGACACACACAAACATAAATGTGTATCTATCTATCTATCTATCGATGTATCTATCTATCTATCTATCGATGTAACTATCTATGTCTATCTATCTATCTATCTATCTATCTATCTATCTATCTATCTATCTATCTATCTATCTATCTATCTATCTATCTATCTATCTATCTTATTTTCATTAGACTATGTCTATGTATCTATCTGTTAATCTATCTATCTATCTATATATCTATCTATCTATCTATCTATCTATCTATGTATCTATCTATCTATGTATCTATCTATCTATCTATGTATGTATCTATCTATCTATCTATCTATCTATCTATGTATCTATCTATCTGTCTATCGATCTATCGATCTATCTATCTATCTATCTATCTATCTATCTATCTATCTATCTATCTATCTATCTATCTATCTATCTATCTATCTTATTTTCATTAGACTATGTCTATGTATCTATCTGTTAATCTATCTATCTATCTATATATATATCTATCTATCTATTTATCTATCTATCTATCTATCTATCTATTTATCTATCTATCTATCTATCTATCTATCTATCTATCTATCTATCTTATTTTCATTAGACTATGTCTATTTATCTATCTGTTAATCTATCTATCTATCTATCTATCTATCTATCTATCTATCTATCTATATATCTTTCTATCTATCTAATTATCTATCTATGTATCTTATTTTCATTAGACTATGTCTATGTATCTATCTGTTAATCTATATATCTATCTATTTATCTATCTATCTATCTATCTATCTATCTATCTATCTATCTATCTATCTATCTTATTTTCATTAGACTATGTCTATGTATCTATCTGTTAATCTATCTATCTATCTATATATCTATCTATCTATCTATCTATCTATCTATGTATCTATCTATCTATGTATCTATCTATCTATCTATGTATCTATCTATCTATCTATCTATCTATCTATCTATGTATCTATCTATCTATCTATCGATCTATCGATCTATCTATCTATCTATCTATCTATCTATCTATCTATCTATCTATCTATCTATCTATCTTATTTTCATTAGACTATGTCTATGTATCTATCCGTTAATCTATCTATCTATGTATCTATCTATGTATCTATTTATCTATGTATCTATCTATCTATCGATGTATCTATCTATCTATCTATCTATCTATGTATATATCTATCTGTCTATCGATCTATCGATCTATCTATCTATCTATCTATCTATCTATCTATCTATCTATCTATCTATCTATCTATCTGTCTCTATATCTATCTATCTATCTATCTATGTATCTATCTATGTATCTATCTATCTTAATTTCATTAGACTAAATGATTATTAATTCTCAAATCATTAATTTGAAAGGCACCTGGCAGACCTTCACACACACACAAACACACACAAACATAAATGTGTATCTATCTATCTATCTACCTATCTATCTATCTATCTATCTAACTAACTAACTAACTAACTATCTATCTATCTATCTATCTATATATCTATCTATCTATCTAGCTATCTATCTATCCATCTATGTATCTATCTATCTGTCTATCTATCGATCGATCTATATATCGATGTATCGATTTATCTATCTATCTATCTATCTATCTATCTATCTATCTATCTATCTATCTATCTATCTATCTATCTATCTATCTATCTATCTATCTATCAATCTATCTATATTAATTTTATAAGACTAAATGATTATTAATTCTCAAATCTTTACTTTGAAAGGCACCTGGCAGACCTTCACACACAGACACACACAAACATAAATGTGCATCTATCTATATGTCTATCTATCTATCTATCTATCTATCTATCTATCTATCTATCTATCTATCTATCTATCTATCTATCGATGTATCTATCTATCTATCTATCGATGTAACTATCTATGTCTATCTATCTATCTATCTATCTATCTATCTATCTATCTATCGATCTATCTATCTATCTATCTATCTAACTAACTAACTAACTATCTATCATCTATCTATCTATCTATCTATCTAACTAACTAACTAACTAACTATCTATCTATCTATCTATCTATCTATCTATCTATCTATCTATCTATCTATCTATCTATCTATCTTAATTTTATAACACTAAATGATTATTAATTCTCAAATCTTTACTTTGAAAGGCACCTGGCAGACCTTCACACACATACAGACACACACAAACATAAATGTGTATCTATCTATCTATCTATCGATGTATCTATCTATCTATCTATCGATGTAACTATCTATGTCTATCTATCTATCTATCTATCTATCTATCTATCTATCTATCTATCTATCTATCTATCTATCTATCTATCTATCTATCTATCTATCTTATTTTCATTAGACTATGTCTATGTATCTATCTGTTAATCTATCTATCTATCTATATATCTATCTATCTATCTATCTATCTATCTATGTATCTATCTATCTATGTATCTATCTATCTATCTATGTATGTATCTATCTATCTATCTATCTATCTATCTATGTATCTATCTATCTGTCTATCGATCTATCGATCTATCTATCTATCTATCTATCTATCTATCTATCTATCTATCTATCTATCTATCTATCTATCTATCTATCTATCTATCTATCTTATTTTCATTAGACTATGTCTATGTATCTATCTGTTAATCTATCTATCTATCTATATATATATCTATCTATCTATTTATCTATCTATCTATCTATCTATCTATTTATCTATCTATCTATCTATCTATCTATCTATCTATCTATCTTATTTTCATTAGACTATGTCTATTTATCTATCTGTTAATCTATCTATCTATCTATCTATCTATCTATCTATCTATCTTATTTTCATTAGACTATGTCTATTCATCTATCTGTTAATCTATCTATCTATCTATCTATCTATCTATCTATCTATCTATATATATATCTTTCTATCTATCTAATTATCTATCTATGTATCTTATTTTCATTAGACTATGTCTATGTATCTATCTGTTAATCTATATATCTATCTATTTATCTATCTATCTATCTATCTATCTATCTATCTATCTATCTATCTATCTATCTATCTATCTATCTGTATTAATTTTATAAGACTAAATGATTATTAATTCTCAAATCTTTACTTTGAAAGGCACCTGGCAGACCTTCACACACATACAGACACACACAAACATAAATGTGTATCTATCTATCTATCTATCGATGTATCTATCTATCTATCTATCGATGTAACTATCTATGTCTATCTATCTATCTATCTATCTATCTATCTATCTATCTATCTATCTATCTATCTATCTATCTATATAACTAACTAACTAACTATCTATCATCTATCTATCTATCTATCTAACTAACTAACTAACTAACTATCTATCTATCTATCTATCTATCTATCTATCTATCTATCTATCTATCTATCTATCTATCTTATTTTCATTAGACTATGTCTATGTATCTATCTGTTAATCTATCTATCTATCTATCTATCTATCTATCTATCTATCTATCTATCTATCTATCTATCTATCTATCTATCTATCTATATATCTTTCTATCTATCTAATTATCTATCTATGTATCTTATTTTCATTAGACTATGTCTATGTATCTATCTGTTAATCTATCTATCTATCTATTTATCTATCTATCTATCTATCTATCTATCTATCTATCTATCTATCTATCTGTCTATCTCTCTATCTCTCTATCTCTCTATCTATCTATCTATCTATCTATTTATCTATCTATCTATCTGTCTATCTATCTATATATATTAATTTTATAAGACTAAATGATTATCAATTCTCAAATCATTACTTTGAAATGCACCTGGCAGACCTTCACACACAGACACAAACAAACATAAATGTGCATCTATCTATCTATCTATCTATCTATCTATCTATCTATCTATCTATCTATCTATCTATCTATCTATCTATCTATCTATCTATCTATCTATGTATCTATCTTTCTATCTATCTATCTGTCTATCTATGTATCTATCTATGTATCTATCTATCTTAATTTTATAACACTAAATGATTATTAATTTTCAAATCATTACTTTGAAATTCACACACACACAGACACACACAAACATAAGTATCTATCTATCTATCTATCTATCTATCTATCTATCTATCTATCTATCTATCTATCTATCTATCTATCTATCTATCTATCTATCTATCTATCTATCTATCTATCTATCTATCTATCTATCTATCTATATTAATTTTATAAGACTAAATGATTATTAATTCTCAAATCTTTACTTTGAAATGCACCTGGCAGACCTTCACACACAGACACAAACAAACATAAATGTGCATCTATCTATCTATCTATCTATCTATCTATCTATCTATCTATCTATCTATCTATCTATCTATCTATCTATCTATGTATCTATCTATCTATCTTTCTATGTATCTATCTGTCTATCTATGTATCTATCTATGTATCTATCTATCTTAATTTTATAACACTAAATGATTTTTAATTTTCAAATCATTACTTTGAAATTCACACACACACAGACACACACAAACATAAGTATCTATCTATCTATCTATCTATCTATCTATCTATCTATCTATCTAT
>NC_070587.1:29184446-29189446 GCF_027409825.1 Scomber japonicus | reverse complement strand
TCTATCTATCTATCTATCTATCCATCTATCTATCTCTCTCTATATCTATCTATCTATCTATCTATATATCTATCTATGTATCTCTCTATGTATGTATCTATCTATGTATGTATCTATCTATCTATCTATCTATCTATCTATCTATCTATCTATCTATCTATCTATCTATCTATCTATCTATCTATCTATCTATCTATCTATCTATCTATCTATCTATTTGTCACAGTACTGTAGTGATGGTTGATCTGGAAGACCTTTGACTCAATTAATATGAAGAAATGACTAGAAATTAGAAATGAAAAGCATCCGCCTACTGAAACCCTTACATTATGAAAATCATGATTTTCTCAGGTCAAAGGTCATTATGTGAGTGATGGCACCCAGGTTAATTTTATAACACTAAATGATTACTAATTCTCAAATCTGTACTTTGAAAGGCACCTGGCAGACCTTCACACAAACACAGAGACACACACAAACATAAATGTGTATATATCTATTTATCTATCTATCTATCTATCTATCTATCTATCTATCTATCTATCTATCTATCTATCTATATATCTATCTATCTATCTATCTATATTAATTATATAAGACTAAATGATTATTCATTCTCAAATCTTTACTTTGAAAGGCACCTGGCAGACCTTCACACACAGACAGACACACACAAACATAAATGTGTATCTATCTATCTATCTATCTATCTATCTATCTATCTATCTATCTATCTATCTATCTATCTATCTATCTATCTATCTATCTATCTATCTATCTATCTATCTATTTGTCACAGTACTGTAGTGATGGTTGATTTGGAAGACCTTTGACTCAATTAATATGAAGAAATGACTAGAAATTAGAAATGAAAAGCATCCGCCTACTGAAACCCTTACATATGAAAATCATGATTTTCTCAGGTCAAAGGTCATTATGTGAGTTATGGCACCCAGGTTAATTGTATAACACTAAATGATTACTAATTCTCAAAATCTGTACTTTGAAAGGCACCTGGCAGACCTTCACACACACACAGAAACACACAAACATAAATGTGCATCTATCTATCTATCTATCTATCTATCTATCTATCTATCTATCTATCTATCTATCTATATATCTATATATCTATCTATCTATCTATCTATCTATCTATCTATCTATCTATCTATCTATCTATCTATCTATCTATCTATCTATCTATCTATCTATCTATCTATCTATCTATGTATCTATCTATCTGTCTATCGATCTATCGATCTATTGATCGATGTAACTATCTATCTATCTATCTATCTATCTATCTATCTATCTATCTATCTATCTATCTATCTATCTATCTATCTATCTATCGATGTATCTATCTATCTATATATCTATCTATGTATTTATCTATCTGTCTATTGATCTATCGATCTATCTATCGATGTATCTATCTATCTATCTATCTATCTATCTATCTATCTATCTATCTATCTATCTATCTATCTATCTATATATCTATCTATCTATCTATCTATCTATGTATCTATCTATCTGTCTATCGATCTATCTATTTGTCACAGTACTGTAGTGATGGTTGATTTGGAAGACCTTTGACTCAATTAATATGAAGAAATGACTAGAAATTAGAAATGAAAAGCATCCGCCTACTGAAACCCTTACATTATGAAAATCATGATATCTATCTATGTATCTATCTATCTACCTATCTATCTATCTATCTATCTATCTATCTATCTATCTATCTATCTATCTATCGATGTATCTATCTATCAATATATCTATCTATGTATTTATCTATCTGTCTATCGATCTATCGATCTATCTATCGATGTATCTATCTATCTATCTATCTATCTATCTATCTATCTATCTATCTATCTATCTATCTATCCATCTATCTATCTATCTATCTATCTATCTATCTATCTTAATTTCATTAGACTAAATGATTATTAATTATCAAATCATTACTTTGAAAGGCACTTGGCAGACCTTCACACACACAGAGACACACACAAACATAAGTATTTATCTATCTATCTATCTATCTATCTATCTATCTATCTATCTATCTATCTATCTATCTATCTATCTATCTATCTATCTATCTATCTATCTATCTATCTATCTATCTATCTATCTATCTATTTGTCACAGTACTGTAGTGATGGTTGATTTGGAAGACCTTTGACTCAATTAATATGAAGAAATGACTAGAAATTAGAAATGAAAAGCATCCGCCTACTGAAACCCTTACATATGAAAATCATGATTTTCTCAGGTCAAAGGTCATTATGTGAGTGATGGCACCCAGGATAATTTTATAACACGAAATGATTACTAATTCTCAAATCTGTACTTTGAAAGGCACCTGGCAGACCTTCACACACACACACAGACACACACAAACATAAATGTGCATCTATCTATATATCTATCTATCTATCTGTCTATCTATCTATCTATCTATCTATCTATATATCTATCTATCTATCTATCTATCTATCTATCCATCCATCTATCTATCTATATTAATTTTATAAGACTAAATGATTATTAATTCTCAAATCTTTACTTTGAAAGGCACCTGGCAGACCTTCACACACAGACAGACACACACAAACATAAATGTGTATCTATCTATCTATCTATCGATGTATCTATCTATCTATCTATCTATCTATCTATCTATCTATCTATCTATCTATCTATCTATCTATCTATCTATATATCTATCTATCTATCTATCTATCTATGTATCTATCTATCTGTCTATCGATCTATCTATTTGTCACAGTACTGTAGTGATGGTTGATTTGGAAGACCTTTGACTCAATTAATATGAAGAAATGACTAGAAATTAGAAATGAAAAGCATCCGCCTACTGAAACCCTTACATTATGAAAATCATGATTTTCTCAGGTCAAAGGTCATTATGTGAGTGATGGCACCCAGGTTAATTTTATAACACTAAATGATTACTAATTCTCAAATCTGTACTTTGAAAGGCACCTGGCAGACCTTCACACAAACACAGAGACACACACAAACATAAATGTGTATATATCTATTTATCTATCTATCTATCTATCTATCTATCTATCTATCTATCTATCTATCTATCTATCTATCTATCTATCTATCTATCTATCTATCTATCTATCTATCTATATTAATTATATAAGACTAAATGATTATTAATTCTCAAATCTTTACTTTGAAAGGCACCTGGCAGACCTTCACACACAGACAGACACACACAAACATAAATGTGTATCTATCTATCTATCTATCTATCTATCTATCTATCTATCTATCTATCTATCTATCTATCTATCTATCTATCTATCTATCTATCTATCTATCTATTTGTCACAGTACTGTAGTGATGGTTGATTTGGAAGACCTTTGACTCAATTAATATGAAGAAATGACTAGAAATTAGAAATGAAAAGCATCCGCCTACTGAAACCCTTACATATGAAAATCATGATTTTCTCAGGTCAAAGGTCATTATGTGAGTTATGGCACCCAGGTTAATTGTATAACACTAAATGATTACTAATTCTCAAAATCTGTACTTTGAAAGGCACCTGGCAGACCTTCACACACACACAGAAACACACAAACATAAATGTGCATCTATCTATCTATCTATCTATCTATCTATCTATCTATCTATCTATCTATCTATTTATCTATCTATATATCTATATATCTATGTATCTATCTATCTATCTATCTATCTATCTATCTATCTATCTATCTATCTATCGATTTATCTATCTATCTATCTATCTATCTATCTATCTATCTATCTATCTATCTATCTATCTATCTATCTATCTATCTATGTATCTATCTATCTGTCTATCGATCTATCGATCTATTGATCGATGTAACTATCTATCTATCTATCTATCTATCTATCTATCTATCTATCTATCTATCTATCTATCTATCTATCTATCTATCTATCTATCGATGTATCTATCTATCTATATATCTATCTATGTATTTATCTATCTGTCTATTGATCTATCGATCTATCTATCGATGTATCTATCTATCTATCTATCTATCTATCCATCCATCTATCTATCTATCTATCTATCTATCTATCTATCTATCTATCTATCTATCTATCTATCTATCTATCTATCTATCTATCTATCTATCTATCTATCTATCCATCTATCTATCTCTCTCTATATCTATCTATCTATCTATATATCTATCTATGTATCTCTCTATGTATGTATCTATCTATGTATGTATGTATCTATCTATCTATCTATCTATCTATCTATCTATCTATCTATCTATCTATCTATCTATCTATCTATCTATCTATTTGTCACAGTACTGTAGTGATGGTTGATTTGGAAGACCTTTGACTCAATTAATATGAAGAAATGACTAGAAATTAGAAATGAAAAGCATCCGCCTACTGAAACCCTTA
Source organism: Scomber japonicus (assembly GCF_027409825.1). Classification (NCBI taxonomy): domain Eukaryota; kingdom Metazoa; phylum Chordata; class Actinopteri; order Scombriformes; family Scombridae; genus Scomber; species Scomber japonicus. The sequence goes on along the minus strand of NC_070587.1, from coordinate 29,184,975 downwards.
CATATGAAAATCATGATTTTCTCAGGTCAAAGGTCATTATGTGAGTGATGGCACCCAGGTTAATTGTATAACACTAAATGATTACTAATTCTCAAATCTGTACTTTGAAAGGCACCTGGCAGACCTTCACAAACACACAGACACACATAAACATAAATGTGCATCTATCTATCTATCTATCTATCTATCTATCTATCTATCTATCTATCTATCTATCTATCTATCTATCTATCTATATATCTATCTATCTATCTATCTATCTATCCAACCATCTATCTATCTATATTAATTTTATAAGACTAAATGATTATTAATTCTCAAATCTTTACTTTGAAAGGCACCTGGCAGACCTTCACACACAGACAGACACACACAAACATAAATGTGTATCTATCTATCTATCTATCGATGTATCTATCTATCTATCTATCTATCTATCTATCTATCTATCTATCTATCTATCTATCTATCTATCTATCTATCTATCTATATATCTATCTATCTATCTATCTATCTATGTATCTATCTA
>NC_070587.1:29161946-29174446 GCF_027409825.1 Scomber japonicus | reverse complement strand
AGACGAATAAAGCCATAAAAAGTTAGTTGTAATCCATTTTCTTAGCAGAACACATAGAAAGGTTGATTTCTAAACACAATTCGTTCAGTGTGATGAATTCTGATATATCTGAGTGTTGTAGTGTATCTCCAACGAGAATAAGTGATTTAGTGATTAGTTGAATGAACTTGCTGAGAAAAGACGAATAAAGCCATAAAAAGTTAGTTGTAAATCCATTTCTTAGCAGAACACATAGAAAGGTTGATTTCTAAACACAATTAGTTCAATGTGATGAATTCTGATATATCTGAGTGTTTTTGGGTATCTCCAATGAGAATAAGTGATTCAGTGATTAGTTGCATGAACTTGCTGAGAAAAGACGAATAAAAGCCATAAAAAGTTAGTTGTAATCCATTTTCTTAGCAGAACACATAGAAAGGTTGATTTCTAAACACAATTCGTTCAATGTGATGAATTCTGAAATATCTGAGTGTTTCAGTTTATGTCTAAACAGAATATAAGTGATTCAGTGATTAGTTGCATGAACTTGCTGAGAACAGACGAATAAAGCCATAAAAAGATAGTTGTAATACAATATTTTAGCAGAACCTATAGAAAGGTTGATTTCTAAACACAATTACACACTATAAACAACTACACACTATACACAACTACACAAGTACACACTGCAATACACACACACAAAAACAACATACACAACTACACGACTACACACTATACACAACTACACAACTACACACTATACAAAACTACACAACTACACACTGCAATACACACACAAACACAATATACACAACTACACACTATACACAACTACACAACTACACATATACACAACTACACAACTACACACTATACAAAACTACACAACTACACACTATACACAAATACACAAATACACACTGCAATACACACACAATATAAACAACTACACACTGCAATACACACACAGTATACACAACTACATACTGCAATACACACACAATATAAACAACTACACACTCCAATACACACACACACTATACACAACTACACACTGCAATACACACACACACAATATACACAACTACACACTATACACAACTACACACTATACACAATTACACAACTACACAACTACACACTATACACAACTACACAACTACACACTATACACAAATACACAAATACACACTGCAATACACACACATTATACACAACTACAGACTGCAATACACACACACACAATATACACAACTACACACTATACACAACTACACAACTACACACTATACACAATTACACAACTACACACTATACACAACTACACACTATACACAACTACACAACTACACACTGCAATACACACACACACACACACATTAATTGTAATCCATTCTCTTAGCAGAACCCATAGAAAGGTTGATTTCTCAACACAATTAGTTCAATGTGATGAATTCTGATATATCTGAGTGTTTCCGTGTATGTCCAAACAGAATATAAGTCAGAGTCTGTCACAGTACTGTAGTGATGGCTGATTTGGAAGACCTTTGACTCAATAAAGATGAAGAAATGACTAGAAATGACTGAAACCCTTACATATGAAAATTATTATGCTCTCAGGTCAAAGGTCATTATGTGAGTGATGGCACCCAGGTTAATTGTATAACACTAAATGATTACTAATTCTCAAATCTGTACTTTGAAAGGCACCTGGCAGACCTTCACACAAACACAGAGACACACACAAACATAAATGTGTATATATCTATTTATCTATCTATCTATCTATCTATCTATCTATCTATCTATCTATCTATCTATCTATCTATCTATATTAATTATATAAGACTAAATGATTATTAATTCTCAAATCTTTACTTTGAAAGGCACCTGGCAGACCTTCACACACAGACAGACACACACAAACATAAATGTGTATCTATCTATCTATCTATCTATCTATCTATCTATCTATCTATCTATCTATCTATCTATCTATCTATCTATCTATTTGTCACAGTACTGTAGTGATGGTTGATTTGGAAGACCTTTGACTCAATTAATATGAAGAAATGACTAGAAATTAGAAATGAAAAGCATCCGCCTACTGAAACCCTTACATATGTGTTATTCGGAAACTGTGTAGATAGACGGCAAAGATGAATCAAGTCAGAAGTTCTGTCTTAATACATGTTTTAATTACGAGCTCGGTTCACGTCTACATGCCTGAGACACTGACAAAGATTCACTCCAGAACACAGGAGTCTTATACAGTCACAGAGTGGGTCAAATATCTTCAGTATGCAGTTTGAGCAGAATGTGATATCCTTTGTGAGGCACCTTAAGTTATTCTGGACTATATCAATCATTCTTTGACATGTTTATTCAGACTTTATGGTGCCCTGCTGAGTGGGGTATGTTAAGAGAAAATACATACTAACAATTCCCCCTTTTTCTATTTGATTTCTTTTTCTTTTCTTTTCTTCTTTTATATTTTTTCTTTTCTTTATATATTTTACTTTATTTATTTATTTTTATGCTCACAATGCAAACAATTGAATCTACTTAATATTACCACTTCAAACTTTGTATCATAGATATATTCAATAAATATGCGGCTTGAGGCTATATCTAATCCCTTATATTGAAAAAAATTATTCTATCACAAATAATAGATCTTCGGCATAGTTTCTTCAGGACACGTCTGGTTCTCCCCCTTCTCCTCTTCTAATAGTGGCAAGCTTATCCTTCCTGCTGGGCTTCGGGAACGAGGGAACTATTGTTACCCGACCCCCCCGTCCCCCAGTCTTTGCACCACCGCCGTCGAGAAGGTTGGGATCCATTCCGCGCGTGTTCCACAATATGCCGGTCCTTAAGGTGATTCGTCCATCAGTGGTCATTGTCGTTGGAGTCCTCAGAAGACTCGGATGAGATAGAAGTGGATTCACTTTTGTCATCTGGTGGAGCGTAGATGGTCACGTTCCTAACCGGATTCTGTATCACCGTCATGTTTGTAACAGAATGAAGAGATTTCATGATTAGTGCTCGAAAAATAGGAAAGCAACAACCCATCAGTACGGTTACAATGAGAATAATCCCAATGATAGGTGCAAATATGCTCAAAATCCATGCAGTGGTAGGGTGTCCTCCAAAGAATCTGAAAATGTTATCCCACGATTGTTGATTCAAATAGCCTCCTGTGGCTCGTGCATCTTTATTGGTTCGTACAATTCCTTCTTGGATCTCTCTAAGATTTAGGACAATTGCGAGTGACACCCATGCTATGTTGTATAATACCCGTTATGGCATTGACACATACTTGGGGTGATGTCATTTGTGTGGCTTTGAGCACAATCGGTTGAAAATCTACATAAGCGTCTTGATCTAAGTGTACGAAAAAATTTGGAATAAGATTTTTCCATACTGCATTACAAAATTCAACAGTTGGTCTTTCAGTTACAACACTTAGTACTATAATTCGAGTAGTAATCACTTCATTTGTTACTGACTGATATTCAACTTTTACATCTACAGTGTATGATTCTATTGTAACATAGGTAACATTATGAATGTAGTAGGATCGAGTTGCATTAGGAGTTAATGGATAATACAAACACTGCATTTCCAATTCAGTTATTGGAACATGTTGTAGCATGCCTACTTCTAAGTATGGTTTAGGCTTAGCAATTCTTGCTGGGATTGCTCTTCTCATGCGTTTATAAGGATCATTATTCAACAATTCCTCCTTGCGTGTCAGTGTGTTATTTTCCGGTTTTATCTTCCAATTATCTTTACTCGTTTTGTTATTTTCACATGTAACAATGGTATCTGTGTTAGCATCACAAGCAATGAGTACGTAAGGGATGGTTACGCAACAGGCAAGTATACAACAAGCAATTATAAGGTTTATGTATAAATATACTTGAGGTAAGTTGTATTTTACACTCGCATCATGCATCTTATTAATTTTGCGTGTTTGTTGAACTTCTGTTAGTTCGCCACTTATGTTGATGCCAAGCTCGGAAGGGGTGCAGCCTTGATTCTGGTTGCATGGATCCATTGCGGTTGGCCTTTGACTTTGACCGCTGTCCGCGTTACCAACAGAACTTGTGTTGGCGGGCCGTAACGTGGTTCTCCTTCTATAGGTTTCAGACTGCGGACCAGGACGTAATCTCCTGGTTGGAAAGTATGTGTGGGTGTGTCAGCTGGGGAGGGAAGAGAATCTATCACCTGCTGAGAATATTTAGAGACAAAAGAGAATAAATGTTTAACGTAGTTTTGTTGCAATTCTTGTAATTGTGTTAAGTCTTCTGCTGGTCTCGCATTCATCTGAACACCTAAAGGAAAAGGACGGGCCATTAGTACTTCATGTGGTGACAAACCAGTAGTTTTGTTAGGCATTGCTCTAATGGACAAAAGTGTAAGAGGTAAAGCTTCAATCCAATTCATTTGTCTTGATTGATGAATCTTTATCAATTTGTCCTTTATGGTTCTATTTGTTCGTTCCACCTGTCCTGAACTTTGTGGATGGTATGGGATATGGAAGGTCCATTTGATTCCCAATGCTAGTGCTAATTGTTTAGTTACACGTGATGTAAAGGGTGTGCCATTATCTGAATCAATGCCTGCAGGTATCCCGTATCGTGGAATAATATGTTCCATTAAGCACTTAACTACTGTTTGTGCATTTTCTTTTCTAGTGGGAAATGCTTCTGGCCATTTTGAAAATCTATCCACTATTACCAAGAGATACGGATAACCTTTGCATTTTGGCATATGTGTAAAATCAATTTGCAATGATTGGAAAGGTCCTTCTGGTTTAGGCAGGTGGTCATGTTTTGGTCGATTTACATGTGGATTACATCGGGCACAGATCAAGCATCTTTGAATAAATCTTCTAACATGTTCTTCCAGTCCTATTGTAAAAAACAATTTAGAGATGTAGTCTGTTACTGCCTTGTAATTAACATGCGTCACACCATGTACATAGGAAATAAGAGAATCATATGCTAGTTTGGGTAAAACTATACGATTATCTCTAAATTTCCATAGATTGTCAATGTCTTGGTGACATCCTTTTTTCTTCCACAATCTTACTTCAGCATCTAGGGCTTGTTTCTGAAAGGTAATCAGATCGTTAATGGTAAAAGGTGGATCCGAAATCTGTGCAGCAATCACAACAGTATTTAGCCAAGGAGGGAAGGGAGCATTTGTAGCTGCATCTTTAGCATATTTATCAGCCAAATTATTACCTTTTGCTACATCTGAATCTGCTTTTGAATGTCCTGCGCATTTTACTATAGCAATTTGGGCTGGTAACATCAAGGCTGACAATAATTCTTTGACTAACTCGGCATGTTGAATTGGTTTTCCTGCAGTTGTGACAAAACCACGATTTTCCCATATTTTGCTAAAATCATGTGCCACTGAAAAAGCATATTTTGAGTCCGTATAAATAGTGACAGCTTTATTTTCTGCGATTAAACATGCTCTTGTCAAGGCTATTAGTTCTGCAGCTTGTGCTGATGATACTGGTAACCTGTATGCTTCTACACATTGATCATTATCATTTACGATAGCATAACCTGATAAGGTGGTCTTATCATCGGGGCGCATAGAGGATCCATCACAATATAAGATAAAGTCACAATTTTCTAAGGGCGTTTGTTGTAAATCGGCTCTTATGCTTGATGTAGAATTAATTAATTCCATACAGTCATGAGTATAATCCTCATTTTCTTGGTCTTTACCATGCAGCAATGTTTTTAAATGTATAGCTGGATTTGTATGGGTAGTTGTGGATATAGTGAGGTTTTGGGTTCCTGTTAAAATATGTTCGTAATTACTACGCCGTTGACTAGTCACATGTTGGGTGGTTATATTAAGAAGAATGATGTTAACCGCATGTGTTGTATGAAGCGTTAATGGATGTCCTAAAACTATGGTTTGTGATTTTTCTACCATTATAGCAGCTGCAGCGACAGCTCTCAAACATGGGACCATTCCTTGAACAATTAAAGGTAAAGTTTTCGAGTAATATGCCACTGGTCTTAACCTGTCACCATGCGTTTGAGCCAAAACAGCAGAGGCAACAAGTCCATTTTCTGCGATATACAGATGAAACGGTAGTTTGTAGTCAGGCAAGCCCAGAGCTGGAGCGGTACAGAGGAGGTATTTGATGTGACGGAAGGCTTGCTTCATTTCATCAGACCACTGAACATTGTCCGAAGAGCCTTTGATTGTTGCCTTCCGCAAGATGGAGTCATACGTTGCATATTCTGCAAGCCAGGCTCGACAATAATTTACAAGACTCAGAAAGGATAAAAGTTCTGTTTTTGTCTGAGGTCTTTTAATGTCCTGGATGGCTTTCACTCTTTCCGGTGAGAGGTACCGGCATCCGTTTCTTAATACATATCCCAAGTAGTTGACATCTGGTTGACAGAATTGGAGCTTAGCAAGGGATGCTCTATGTCCGCCCATAGCAAGGTGTGTGAGGAGAGCAAGAGAGTCTTGAACACAATCAGACTCTGTTGGTGAGGCCACTAGGATGTCGTCAACATACTGTAATAGCGTAGACGGGCCGGGTAAGGTTAATTGAGCCAGGTGCATATTAACTGCAGCAGAATACACAGCGGCAGAATCAACAAAGCCCATTGGTAATCTGCGCCAAACATATTGTTCATTTTTGTAGGTAAAGGCAAACAAATCTTGTGTATTTTCATGTACTGGAATTGAAAAATATGCCGAACAAAGGTCCACTACTGTATAATATTTTGAGTTTGCCGGCAGTGCTGCTAGAATGGAATTCGTATCAGGTACAATTGGAGCTATAGGATATACTGCTTCATTAACCTTTCTTAAGTCCTGTGTAAATCGATATTTATTTGTTCCAGGCTTTAAGATTGGATTTATAGGAGTGTTATTTTGTGATTGTCTTTTAACAATTACATCTTGTTGTAATAAACTCTCAATGACTGGTTTAATTCCCTCTTCTTTTTCCTTTGACAATGGATATTGTTTTACGTATACCGGATACTTATTAGGATTAACTTTGGCTTGATAAGGCGCCACATTCAATAAACCCACATGATTGGCATGTAGTGCCCATAAGTCTGCGGGAACTGAAGCTAATATTGAAGGTGGTTTTAATGAAATCTCAGTGACATCTTTGATGTGAAGATGTGGTTTACTACTATTTTGTAAAATCTTAATAAAAAAATGTGATGGTTCAACTCCATACGACCAGATGATGTAGTTCTTGTTTTGATCCTCATTATCTGGGGTTTTATTAAGGTGAACTTTACACGATTCCTTTAAAAGATCAATATCAGTAAAATCTGTGCGTACAGCACACACAAAGAGTTCAACATTTTCAGAAGTATTTTTCCATAATAGCAAGAGTCCATGTGGTGATACGTAAAGGCATTGTGGGATTTCTTGCATTTCACTTTGTTCAACTTTTTTATCTGAAAATGGTGGATTAACTGGTTTCATGTTTAAAATTTTGGCAGCAACAGCGGCTTGACATGAGGCCAGTTTCTTAAGTCCTTCCATTGTAAATAGTTTGGATAAAAAGTCAACATTTGTCAAAGTGGAGGCAGCCTTATAAGATATTCCTAACTTATGAGAAAATAGTTGGTACATTTTATTTGCAGGAATAAGAACTTCAATGCCATTGGGTGAGCATGAAATGGTTGCATTTAATTTGCTTAACAAATCCCGTCCCATTAAGGACATGGGAGTTGTTGCACTCACCACAAATGAATGTTGCAGTTTTATTTCATCTAGATCTACTTGTAATGGCTTAGATAAAAATTCAGTTTGTGGGACACCACTGATACCAACAGACTGGACGGATTCTTTACTCAAAGGACATTTTAAATCCTTTTGTCTCAGACAAGAAATAGTTGCTCCTGTGTCCACTAAGAATGGAATTCTTTTTCCTGATATTTGTAAACTTAATTGTGGTATTTCTGATGGTTTATTAGAAATATGAAATTGCGGAGCATTGATTATGAGTTTAAAGTTACCATCCGTGTCCCCCTGTCGGTTGTCCTATTTATTCCATAATAAATGTACTAGTCTATTTTCAGAGGATACCTGATGTTGTTGATGATTACTTGATGTAACCTGTTGTTGTGGCTGAAAGTTGGCGTTAGCCTGCGGGGAAAACAAAGCTCTATGCTGGACAGGAGTATAGGGTTGTGTTTGAGATTCTCCCGTCACTTGATATTCATCCTGTCTCTTAATTCTACAATCTCTGGCCCAATGACCTGTTTTCAAACAATAATGACATGTGTTAGTGTCTGTCATGGGTCTGCGATTTCTTCTTCCCCTGTTAAAACCTCTACCTCTTTGAAAAGAGTAGTTAAAGCCTATTTTGGGTGTGGAGGGCCCCATTTGACCTGGGCCTCCATATATCGGATTTCCCCCCCTGCCTCTCGGTGGAATCTGTTGGAAAAGCACAGTGTTATTTTCATCGGATTCTGAAAGCATTTGTGATCCCTGTATCTTAGGTTTGACAGTTGTAAATAATCCCACAGCATCTAATTCTCTTATTTTCTTTAACAACTCACTCGGGCTAAGTGAATAAATGTCTGGTGTGGATAATTTCAGAGTGTAGGCAGCAGTTTGATCTAATCCGTTCAAGAACATTGATATGAAAAATGGATCTTCTTTTTCTTTCATTTCCAATTTAGCTTGCTCCTTCCAACATCTCTGAAATCTGGATGCATATTCATACATAGGTTCATTCGGTTTAAGTTTAGAACTTGAGATACATCTCTATCATGTGCTGCATTTTTCTTTAAAAATGCAGTCAGTTCTAATAAATGTTCTTCTCGATGTTGTCTCTTTAACCATGGATATTTATTTTCTGGTTGCGTTTCTCCATCTATTGGTCCGTCGTAGTCAAAGCCTAGGGTCAAACATTCTGTCATTAATGTTTCAATTTTGATATTAGGCATTAAGGTGGTTAGAATATAACGTACATCTTTACCGGACAATGAACTATGCATCAAAGCAGTTCTCCACCAGTTTATGAACCCATGTGGATTATTCAATGGTGAAGGAGCATCTTGTGTAATGCGTGATATTTCAACAAGAGTTAATGGTTTGTCTAGTACTCTATCATCAAAAGTCACCAATGGTGTTATCAATTTCACTTCATCTTCCTTTGAATAGTCACTTTGATCCTTTTGTGTCTGTTTGCTCTTAAAGTAGTTAATCATTTCATATACCAGTTTTGCATCTTTTTCAGATATTCTTGAGATTATAGCTTGTATGTGTTTATTATCTATTGGTTTACTAAAATCCAATTTTAAGTCTGTTTCTTCTTGATAACGTTTTATTACTGAATGAAAGCAATCAAGCAAGTCTTTGGACACATCATTCAATCCAATATCATGTCCCTTTTTTATCACAGTCATTATTCTTCTGAATTCTTTTGCCATGCATTCCTTGACATATTTTATTTGTTCATTAAAAAGTTGGTATTTATCTGATGCATGCTTTCTTTTCATAGATGCGAAAACTCTCTGGCAATTGTTTAGCCATTCATCAATGCACTGTGTTTGCCAAGTCTTGATTTGCGTAGTAAGGTTATCGACAGCAGGAAAAATGATTGTAGGAATAACTTTAGTACTATCTTTACTAGATTTTGTCTTTGTATGTGATGTGCCTGACCAGGCAAATATCAGGTCATAATCATCATCTGATTCATATGCAGGAGGTTGCATGAAGTTATGAAGATTTGGATATATCGGGACGGTATGATTGACAACAGGGTGTGTTGGATCAGATTTCTCTGAGTCTTGGGTCATAAAGGTCAATGTCTTGGGTTTCCGTTTCTTAGCTTTCTGAATATTTTCAGGCCATTGTTTACTCATCAATTCCCAAGCTTTGAATACATCAACCATGTAATCCTTATCCCACTTTGGACTCGGGACTGCCGTGTTGTCAAGTAAATACCCCCTTATTATATCCAACTTGGATTTATCAAAACTACCATCTCTAGGGTATCGATTATCTGTCCATTCAGAGATATCTGTTAGAAATGGTTCAACATAATAAAATCCTAGTTTAGTTTGCATCCATTCTCTAGGTGTCATTTGCTCAAGTGTCTTGATAGGAATATTTTTCAAATGTGGATTTGTCTTTAGCAATTTTTTCATAGCCTTTCGCTCTTTTTTTGTTAAGTCATTCTCTGACCTATTTTTTATATATGTAGATTCACATTGTGAGGTTTTACTGAGTTTCTTCCCCATTATTAAATGTTATATACTTACAACATAAATACACATGCATCCATGTATTAAGCAAGAATTATTTGTAGAATTGTGCCGTTTAATTTTTTTTTTTTTTTTTATGGATTGTATTTTATTCTGCTGTGTTTCAAATGCTGCTCGATCGATCGAGACTTACACTTGCCTTTGTTTATATAATCAATAATAGTTATTCTATTAATTACCACTAGACAACCATTCTATCTTTCTCACAACATGTCAACACCTGTCACCAAAAATCGGGGCCGTCTGAGCGGTCAGTCCGTTTTTGAGAGACAGTGTCTATTTCACAAATAACACAAAACAATTGACTAACCCCTGCTTATCGAGGATCGGTGCCGTCTGAGCGATCGGTCCTTCCAAGAATAGCAGTGTTCACGCCTCACCCTCAATAGTGAGCGTTTTTAAAGTCCCTTTGTCTCCAAAGTACTTTTTCAAGACACAACATACACTAGACAACACCTGCTTACCTGGGTTCATCCCAGCGTAACAGTGTTTTACGCCTCACTCTCAATAGTGAGCGTTTTAAGTCCCTTTGCCTGCAAAGTACTTTTCAATACAACATATATAACACCTGCTTACCTGGGTTCTTCCCAGCGTAACAGTGTTTTACGCATCACTCTCAATAGTGAGCGTTTTAAGTCCCTTTGCCTGCAAAGTACTTTTTCAGACATAAATAGCGCGTTCTTCCAACCGCTTTTTTATCATTGTCCCGCCCGTAGCGTACAATTAGGCCTTTTCATTATTTCAGACATATATTTCAGACATATATTACTTACAACATAACCAACTACATCAATCACTTCAGTACACCAACTACTACTGTCTGCCTACCAAGTGAGCATGCTCATATAGTGTGTGGCAACTTTTAAAACACAGCAGTTACAGAATGCCAAATTATTTGAACTTTAAATCAAGTTCATCAATCCATATAGAGGTCAATTGTAAAATCATACACAGTTCACCCTTTCCAGGTTCTTTCTTGTGCACCGTAAGAGTAAGCAGAAAATCTATGCATCAAGATGTATAGTTAATTTGCTTACCTTGGCACATATCCTGTTCGTGTAGACGCCATTGTTATTCGGAAACTGTGTAGATAGACGGCAAAGATGAATCAAGTCAGAAGTTCTGTCTTAATACATGTTTTAATTACGAGCTCGGTTCACGTCTACATGCCTGAGACACTGACAAAGATTCACTCCAGAACACAGGAGTCTTATACAGTCACAGAGTGGGTCAAATATCTTCAGTATGCAGTTTGAGCAGAATGTGATATCCTTTGTGAGGCACCTTAAGTTATTCTGGACTATATCAATCATTCTTTGACATGTTTATTCAGACTTTATGGTGCCCTGCTGAGTGGGGTATGTTAAGAGAAAATACATACTAACAATATGAAAATCATGATTTTCTCAGGTCAAAGGTCATTATGTGAGTTATGGCACCCAGGTTAATTGTATAAAACTAAATGATTACTAATTCTCAAAATCTGTACTTTGAAAGGCACCTGGCAGACCTTCACACACACACAGAAACACACAAACATAAATGTGCATCTATCTATCTATCTATCTATCTATCTATCTATCTATCTATATATCTATCTATCTATCTATCTATCTATCTATCTATCTATCTATCTATCTATCTATCTATCGATTTATCTATCTATCTATCTATCTATCTATCTATCTATCTATCTATCTATCTATCTATCTATCTATCTATCGATGTATCTATCTATCTATCTATCTATCTATGTATCTATCTATCTGTCTATCGATCTATCGATCTATCGATCGATGTAACTGTCTATCTATCTATGTATCTATCTCTCTCTCTCTATATCTATCTATCTATCTATATATCTATCTATGTATCTATCTATGTATCAATCTATGTATCTATCTATCTGTCTATCGATCTATCGATCTATTGATCGATGTAACTATCTATCTATCTATCTATCTATCTATCTATCTATCTATCTATCTATCTATCTATCGATGTATCTATCTATCTATATATCTATCTATGTATTTATCTATCTGTCTATTGATCTATCGATCTATCTATCGATGTATCTATCTATCTATCTATCTATCTATCCATCCATCTATCTATCTATCTATCTATCTATCTATCTATCTATCTATCTATTTATCTATCTATCTATCTATCTATCTATCTATCTATCTATCTATCTATCTATCTATCTATCTATCTATCTATCTA
>NC_070587.1:29144446-29154446 GCF_027409825.1 Scomber japonicus | reverse complement strand
TTAATTCTCAAATCTTTACTTTGAAAGGCACCTGGCAGACCTTCACACACATACAGACACACACAAACATAAATGTGTATCTATCTATCTATCTATCGATGTATCTATCTATCTATCTATCGATGTAACTATCTATGTCTATCTATCTATCTATCTATCTATTTATCTATCTATCTATCTATCTATCTATCTATCTATCTATCTATCTATCTATCTATCTATCTATCTATCTATCTTATTTTCATTAGACTATGTCTATGTATCTATCTGTTAATCTATCTATCTATCTATATATCTATCTATCTATCTATCTATCTATCTATCTATCTATCTATCTATCTATCTATATATCTTTCTATATATCTAATTATCTATCTATGTATCTTATTTTCATTAGACTATGTCAATGTATCTATCTGTTAATCTATCTATCTATCTATTTATCTATCTATCTATCTATCTATCTATCTATCTATCTATCTATCTATCTGTCTATCTCTCTATCTCTCTATCTATCTATCTATCTATCTATCTATCTATCTATCTATCTATATATATTAATTTTATAAGACTAAATGATTATCAATTCTCAAATCATTACTTTGAAAGGCACCTGGCAGACCTTCACACACAGACACACACAAACATAAATGTGCATCTATCTATCTATCTATCTATCTATCTATCTATCTATCTATCTATCTATCTATCTATCTATCTATCTATCTATCTATCTATGTATCTATCTATCTATCTTTCTATCTATCTATCTGTCTATCTATGTATCTATCTATGTATCTAACTATCTTAATTTTATAACACTAAATGATTATTAATTTTCAAATCATTACTTTGAAAGGCACCTGGCAGACCTTCACACACACACAGACACACACAGACATAAGTATCTATCTATCTATCTATCTATCTATCTATCTATCTATCTATCTATCTATCTATCTATCTATCTATCTATCTATCTATCTATCTATCTATCTATCTATCTATCTATCGATGTATCTATCTATATATCTATCTATGTATCTATCTATCTGTCTATCGATCTATCGATCTATCTATCGATGTATCTATCTATCTATCTATCTATCTATCTATCTATCTATCTATCTATATTAATTTCATAAGACTAAATGATTATTAATTCTCAAATTTTCACTTTGAAAGGCACCTAGCAGACCTTCACACACATACAGACACACACAAACATAAATGTGTATCTATCTATCTATCGATGTATCTACCTATCTATCTATCGATGTAACTATCTATCTATCTATCTATATATCAATCTATCTATCTATCTATCTATCTATCTATCTTTCTATCTATCTATCTATCTATCTATTATCTATCTATCTTTCTATCTATCTATCTATCTATCTATCTATCTATGTATCTTATTTTCATTAGACTATGTCTATGTATCTATCTGTTAATCTATCTATCTATCTATCTATCTATCTATCTATCTGTCTATCTCTCTATCTCTCTATCTATCTATCTATCTATCTATATATATATATATATATATATATATATAATACTTATTTTATTATTTATTATATATATATATATAATACTTATTTTCATTAGAATAAATGATTATTAATTCTCAAATCTATACTTTGAAAGGCACCTGGCAGATCTTCACACACACACAGACACACACAAACATAAATTTATGTAATGTATGTCTATCTATCTAAGCCATAACAAGTTAGTTGTAATCCATTCTCTTAACAGAACCCATAGAAAGGTTGGCTTCTAAACACAATTAGTTCAATGTGATGAATTTTGAAATGTCTGAGTGTTTTAGTGTATGTCCAAACATACTATAAGTGATTTAGTGATTAGTTGCATGAACTTGCTGAGAAAAGACGAATAAAGCCATAAAAAGTTAGTTGTAATCCATTTTTTAGCAGAACACATAGAAAGGTTGATTTCTAAACACAATTAGTTCAATGTGATGATATATCTATCTATCTATCTATCTATCTATCTATCTATCTATGTATCTATCTATCTATCTTTCTATCTATCTATTTATCTGTCTATCTATGTATCTATCTATGTATCTATCTATCTTAATTTTATAACACTAAATGATTATTAATTTTCAAATCATTACTTTGAAAGGCACCTGGCAGACCTTCACACACACACAGACACACACAAACATAAGTATCTATCTATCTATCTATCTATCTATCTATCTATCTATCTATCTATCTATCTATCTATCTATCTATCTATCTATCGATGTATCTATCTATATATCTATCTATGTATCTATCTATCTGTCTATCGATCTATCGATCTATCTATCGATGTATCTATCTATCTATCTATCTATCTATCTATCTATCTATATTAATTTCATAAGACTAAATGATTATTAATTCTCAAATCTTCACTTTGAAAGGCACCTAGCAGACCTTCACACACATACAGACACACACAAACATAAATGTGTATCTATCTATCTATCGATGTATCTACCTATCTATCTATCGATGTAACTATCTATCTATCTATCTATATATCAATCTATCTATCTATCTATCTATCTATCTATCTTTCTATCTATCTATCTATCTATCTATTATCTATCTATCTTTCTATCTATCTATCTATCTATCTATGTATCTTATTTTCATCAGACTATGTCCATGTATCTATCTGTTAATCTATCTATCTATCTATCTATCTATCTATCTGTCTATCTCTCTATCTCTCTATCTATCTATCTATCTATATATATATATATATATATATATATATATAATACTTATTTTATTATTTATTATATATATATATATAATACTTATTTTCATTAGAATAAATGATTATTAATTCTCAAATCTATACTTTGAAAGGCACCTGGCAGATCTTCACACACACACAGACACACACAAACATAAATTTATGTAATGTATGTCTATCTATCTAAGCCATAACAAGTTAGTTGTAATCCATTCTCTTAACAGAACCCATAGAAAGGTTGGCTTCTAAACACAATTAGTTCAATGTGATGAATTTTGAAATGTCTGAGTGTTTTAGTGTATGTCCAAACATACTATAAGTGATTTAGTGATTAGTTGCATGAACTTGCTGAGAAAAGACGAATAAAGCCATAAAAAGTTAGTTGTAATCCATTTTTTAGCAGAACACATAGAAAGGTTGATTTCTAAACACAATTAGTTCAATGTGATGAATTCTGATATATCTGAGAGTTGTAGTGTATCTCCAACGAAAATACATGATTCAGTGATTAGTCGCATGAACTTGCTGAGAACAGACAAATAAAGCCATAAAAAATTAGTTGTAATCCATTTCTTAGCAGAACCCATAGAAAGGTTGATTTCTAAACACAATTAGTTCAATGTGATGAATTCTGATATATCTGAGATTTTTTGGGTATCTCCAATGAGAATAAATGATTCAGTGATTAGTTGGATGAACTTGCTGAGAACAGACGAATAAAGCCATAAAAAGTGAGTTGTAATCCATTTCTTAGCAGAACCCATAGAAAGGTTGATTTCTAAACACAATTAGTTCAATGTGATGAATTCTGATATATCTGAGTGTTAAAGTGTATCTCCAACGAAAATACATGATTCAGTGATTAGTCGCATGAACTTGCTGAGAACAGACGAATAAAGCCATAAAAAGTTAGTTGTAATCCATTTCTTAGCAGAACCCATAGAAAGGTTGATTTCCAAACACAATTAGTTCAATGTGATGAATTCTGATATATCTGAGTGTTTTTGGGTATCTCCAATGAGAATAGGTGATTCAGTGATTAGTTGCATGAACTTGCTGAGAACAGACGAATAAAGCCATAAAAAGTTAGTTGTAATCCATTTCTTAGCAGAACACATAGAAAGGTTGATTTCTAAACACAATTAGTTCAATGTGATGAATTCTGATATATCTGAGTGTTGTAGTGTATCTCCAACGAGAATAAGTGATTTAGTGATTAGTTGCATGAACTTGATATGAAAAGACGAATAAAGCCATAAAAAGTTAGTTGTAATCCATTTCTTAGCAGAACAAATAGAAAGGTTGATTTCTAAACACAATTAGTTCAATGTGATGAATTCTGATATATCTGAGTGTTGGTAGTGTATCTCCAACGAAAATACATGATTCAGTGATTAGTCGCATGAACTTGCTGAGAACAGACGAATAAAGCCATAAAAAGTTAGTTGTAATCCATTTCTTAGCAGAACCCATAGAAAGGTTGATTTCTAAACACAATTAGTTCAATGTGATGAATTCTGATATATCTGAGTGTTTTTGGGTATCTCCAATGAGAATAAGTGATTCAGTGATTAGTTGCATGAACTTGCTGAGAACAGACGAATAAAGCCATAAAAAGTTAGTTGTAATCCATTTCTTAGCAGAACACATAGAAAGGTTGATTTCTAAACACAATTCATTCAGTGTGATGAATTCTGATATATCTGAGTGTTGTAGTGTATCTCCAACGAGAATAAGTGATTCAGTGATTAGTTGCATGAACTTGCTGAGAACAGACGAATAAAGCCATAAAAAGATAGTTGTAATACAATATTTTAGCAGAACCTATAGAAAGGTTGATTTCTAAACACAATTACACACTATAAACAACTACACACTATACACAACTACACAAGTACACACTGCAATACACACACACAAAAACAACATACACAACTACACGACTACACACTATACACAACTACACAACTACACACTATACAAAACTACACAACTACACACTGCAATACACACACAAACACAATATACACAACTACACACTATACACAACTACACAACTACACATATACACAACTACACAACTACACACTATACAAAACTACACAACTACACACTATACACAAATACACAAATACACACTGCAATACACACACAATATAAACAACTACACACTGCAATACACACACAGTATACACAACTACATACTGCAATACACACACAATATAAACAACTACACACTCCAATACACACACACACACTATACACAACTACACACTGCAATACACACACACACACAATATACACAACTACACAACTACACACTATACACAATTACACAACTACACAACTACACACTATACACAACTACACAACTACACACTATACACAAATACACAAATACACACTGCAATACACACACATTATACACAACTACAGACTGCAATACACACACACACAATATACACAACTACACACTATACACAACTACACAACTACACACTATACACAATTACACAACTACACACTATACACAACTACACACTATACACAACTACACAACTACACACTGCAATACACACACACACACACACACACATTAATTGTAATCCATTCTCTTAGCAGAATCCATAGGAAAGTTGATTTCTCAACACAATTAGTTCAATGTGATGAATTCTGATATATCTGAGTGTTTCCGTGTATGTCCAAACAGAATATAAGTCAGAGTCTGTCACAGTACTGTAGTGATGGCTGATTTGGAAGACCTTTGACTCAATAAAGATGAAGAAATGACTAGAAATGACTGAAACCCTTACATATGAAAATTATTATGCTCTCAGGTCAAAGGTCATTATGTGAGTGATGGAACCCAGGTTAATTTTATAACACTAAATGATTACTAATTCTCAAATCTGTACTTTGAAAGGCACCTGGCAGACCTTCACACACAGACAGACACACACAAACATAAATGTGTATCTATCTATTTATCTATCTATCTATCTATCTATCTATCTATCTATCTATCTATGTATCTATCTATCTATCTATCTATCTATCTATCTATCTATCTATCTATCTATCTATCCATCTATCTATCTATCTATCTATCTATCTATCTATCTATCTATCTATTTGTCACAGTACTGTAGTGATGGTTGATTTGGAAGACCTTTGACTCAATTAATATGAAGAAATGACTAGAAATTAGAAATGAAAAGCATCCGCCTACTGAAACCCTTACATATGAAAATCATGATTTTCTCAGGTCAAAGGTCATTATGTGAGTGATGGCACCCAGGTTAATTGTATAACACTAAATGATTACTAATTCTCAAATCTGTACTTTGAAAGGCACCTGGCAGACCTTCACAAACACACAGACACACATAAACATAAATGTGCATCTATCTATCTATCTATCTATCTATCTATCTATCTATCTATCTATCTATCTATCTATCTATCTATCTATCTATCTATCTATCTATCTATCCATATTAATTTTATCAGACTAAATGATTATTAATTCTCAAATCTTTACTTTGAAAGGCACCTGGCAGACCTTCACACACAGACAGATACACACAAACATAAATGTGTATCTATCTATCTATCTATCTATCTATCTATCTATATATCTATCTATCTATCTATCTATCTATCTATCTATCTATCTATCTGTCTGTCTATCGATCTATCGATCTATCTATCGATGTATCTATCTATCGATCTATCTATCAATCTATCTATCTATCTATCCATCTATCTCTCTCTCTCTATATCTATCTATCTATCTATATATCTATCTATCTATCTATCTATCTATCTATCTATCTATCTATCTATCTATCTATCTATCTATCTATCTATCGATGTATCTATCTATCTATATATCTATCTATGTATTTATCTATCTGTCTATCGATCTATCGATCTATCTATCGATGTATCTATCTATCTATCTATCTATCTATCTATCTATCTATCTATCTATCCATCTATCTATCTATCGATCTATCTATCTATCTATCTATCTATCTATCTATCTATCTATCTATCTATCTATCTATCTTTCTATCTATCTATCTATCTATCTATCTATCTATCTATCTATCTATCTATCTATCTATCTATCTATCTATCTATTTGTCACAGTACTGTAGTGATGGTTGATTTGGAAGACCTTTGACTCAATTAATATGAATAAATGACTAGAAATTAGAAATGAAAAGCATCCGCCTACTGAAACCCTTACATATGAAAATCATGATTTTCTCAGGTCAAAGGTCATTATGTGAGTGATGGCACCCAGGTTAATTGTATAACACTAAATGATTACTAATTCTCAAATCTGTACTTTGAAAGGCACCTGGCAGACCTTCACAAACACACAGACACACATAAACATAAATGTGCATCTATCTATCTATCTATCTATCTATCTATCTATCTATCTATCTATCTATCTATCTATCTATCTATCCATATTAATTTTATCAGACTAAATGATTATTAATTCTCAAATCTTTACTTTGAAAGGCACCTGGCAGACCTTCACACACATACAGACACACACAAACATAAATGTGTATCTATCTATCTATCTATCTATCGATGTATCTATCTATCTATCTATCGATGTAACTATCTATGTCTATCTATCTATCTATCTATCTATCTATCTATCTATCTATCTATCTATCTATCTATCTATCTATCTATCTTATTTTCATTAGACTATGTCTATGTATCTATCTGTTAATCTATCTATCTATCTATATATCTATCTATCTATCTATCTATCTATCTATCTATCTATATATCTTTCTATCTAATTATCTATCTATGTATCTTATTTTCATTAGACTATGTCAATGTATCTATCTGTTAATATATCTATCTATCTATTTATCTATCTATCTATCTATCTATCTATCTATCTATCTATCTATCTATCTATCTGTCTATCTCTCTATCTCTCTATCTATCTATCTATCTATCTATCTATCTATCTATCTATATATATTAATTTTATAAGACTAAATGATTATCAATTATCAAATCATTACTTTGAAAGGCACCTGGCAGACCTTCACACACAGACACACACAAACATAAATGTGCATCTATCTATCTATCTATCTATCTATCTATCTATCTATCTATCTATCTATCTATCTATCTATCTATCTATCTATCTATATTAATTTTATAAGACTAAATGATTATTAATTCTCAAATCTTTACTTTGAAAGGCACCTGGCAGACCTTCAAACACATACAGACACACACAAACATAAATGTGTATCTATCTATCTATCTATCTATCGATGTATCTATCTATCTATCTATCGATGTAACTATCTATGTCTATCTATCTATCTATCTATCTATCTATCTATCTATCTATCTATCTATCTATCTATCTATCTATCTATCTATCTATCTATCTATCTATCTATCTTATTTTCATTAGACTATGTCTATGTATCTATCTGTTAATCTATCTATCTATCTATCTATCTATCTATCTATGTATCTATCTATCTATCTGTCTATCTATCTATCTATCTATCTATCTATCTATCTATCTATCTATCTATCTATCTATCTATCTATCTATCTATATATCTTTCTATCTATCTAATTATCTATCTATGTATCTTATTTTCATTAGACTATGTCTATGTATCTATCTGTTAATCTATCTATATATCTATCTATCTATCTATCTGTCTATCTATCTATCTATCTATCTATCTATCTATATATATTTCTATCTATCTATCTATCTATCTATCTATGTATCTATCTATCTATCTATCTATCTATCCATATTAATTTTATCAGACTAAATGATTATTAATTCTCAAATCTTTACTTTGAAAGGCACCTGGCAGACCTTCACACACATACAGACACACACAAACATAAATGTGTATCTATCTATCTATCTATCGATGTATCTATCTATCTATCTATCGATGTAACTATCTATGTCTATCTATCTATCTATCTATCTATCTATCTATCTATCTATCTATCTATCTATCTATCTATCTATCTATCTATCTATCTATCTATCTATCTATCTATCTATCTATCTATCTATCTTATTTTCATTAGACTATGTCTATGTATCTATCTGTTAATCTATCTATCTATCTATATATCTATCTATCTATCTATCTATCTATCTATCTATCTATCTATCTATCTATATATCTTTCTATCTATCTATCTATCTATCTATCTTATTTTCATTAGACTATGTCTATGTATCTATCTGTTAATCTATCTATCTATCTATATATCTATCTATCTATCTATCTATCTATCTATCTATCTATCTATCTATCTATATATATTTCTATCTATCTATCTATCTATCTATCTATCTATCTATCTATCTATCTATCTATCTATCTATCCATATTAATTTTATCAGACTAAATGATTATTAATTCTCAAATCTTTACTTTGAAAGGCACCTGGCAGACCTTCACACACATACAGACACACACAAACATAAATGTGTATCTATCTATCTATCTATCGATGTATCTATCTATCTATCTATCGATGTAACTATCTATGTCTATCTATCTATCTATCTATGTATCTATCTATCTATCTATCTATCTATCTATCTATCTATCTATCTATCTATCTATCTATCTATCTATCTATCTATCTATCTATCTATCTATCTATCTTATTTTCATTAGACTATGTCTATGTATCTATCTGTTAATCTATCTATCTATCTATATATCTATCTATCTATCTATCTATCTATCTATCTATCTATCTATCTATCTATATATCTTTCTATCTAATTATCTATCTATGTATCTTATTTTCATTAGACTATGTCAATGTATCTATCTGTTAATCTATCTATCTATCTATTTATCTATCTATCTATCTATCTATCTATCTATCTATCTATCTATCTGTCTATCTCTCTATCTCTCTATCTATCTATCTATCTATCTATCTATCTATCTATCTATCTATCTATCTATCTATCTATATATATTAATTTTATAAGACTAAATGATTATCAATTCTCAAATCATTACTTTGAAAGGCACCTGGCAGACCTTCACACACAGACACACACAAACATAAATGTGCATATATCTATCTATCTATCTATCTATCTATCTATCTATCTATCTATCTATCTATCTATCTATCTATCTATCTATCT
>NC_070587.1:29129446-29139446 GCF_027409825.1 Scomber japonicus | reverse complement strand
TATCTATCTATCTATCTATCGATGTATCTATCTATCTGTCTATCGATCTATCGATCTATCTATCGATGTATCTATCTATCTATCTATCTATCTATCTATCTATCTATCTATCTATTTATCTATCTATCTATGTATCTATCTATCTGTCTATCGATATATGGATCTATATATCGATGTATCGATTTATCTATCTATCTATCGATCTATCTATCTATCTATCTATCTATCTATCTATCTATCTATCTATCTATCTATCTATCTATCTATCTATCTATCTATATATCTTTATATCTATCTAATTATCTATCTATGTATCTTATTTTCATTAGACTATGTCTATGTATCTATCTGTTAATCTATCTATATATCTATCTATCTATCTATCTGTCTATCTATCTATCTATCTATCTATCTATCTATCTATCTATCTATCTATCTATCTATCTATATATATTTCTATCTATCTATCTATCTATCTATCTATCTATCTATCTATCTATCTATCTATGTATCTATCTATCTATCTTTCTATCTATCTATCTGTCTATCTATGTATCTATATATGTATCTATCTATCTTAATTTTATAACACTAAATGATTATTAATTTTCAAATCATTACTTTGAAAGGCACCTGGCAGACCTTCACACACACACAGACACACACAAACATAAGTATCTATCTATCTATCTATCTATCTATCTATCTATCTATCTATCTATCTATCTATCTATCTATATTAATTATATAAGACTAAATGATTATTAATTCTCAAATTTTTACTTTGAAAGGCACCTGGCAGACCTTCACACATAGACAGACACACACAAACATAAATGTGTATCTATCTATCTATCTATCTATCTATCTATCTATCTATCTATCTATCTATCTATCTATCTATCTATCTATCTATCTATCTATCTATCTATCTATCTATCTATCTATCTATCTATCTATTTGTCACAGTACTGTAGTGATGGTTGATTTGGAAGACCTTTGACTCAATTAATATGAAGAAATGACTAGAAATTAGAAATGAAAAGCATCCGCCTACTGAAACCCTTACATATGAAAATCATGATTTTCTCAGGTCAAAGGTCATTATGTGAGTGATGGCACCCAGGTTAATTGTATAACACTAAATGATTACTAATTCTCAAATCTGTACTTTGAAAGGCACCTGGCAGACCTTCACAAACACACAGACACACATAAACATAAATGTGCATCTATCTATCTATCTATCTATATATCTATCTATCTATCTATCTATCTATCTATCTATCTATCTATCTGTCTATCTATCTATCTATCTATCTATCCATATTAATTTTATCAGACTAAATGATTATTAATTCTCAAATCTTTACTTTGAAAGGCACCTGGCAGACCCCCACACACATACAGACACACACAAACATAAATTTGTATCTATCTATCTATCTATCGATGTATCTATCTATCTATCTATCGATGTAACTATCTATGTCTATCTATCTATCTATCTATCTATCTATCTATCTATCTATCTATCTATCTATCTATCTATCTATCTATCTATCTATCTATCTATCTATCTTATTTTCATTAGACTATGTCTATGTATCTATCTGTTAATCTATCTATCTATCTATATATCTATCTATCTATCTATCTATCTATCTATCTATCTATCTATCTATCTATCTATCTATCTATCTGTCTATCTCTCTATCTCTCTATCTATCTATCTATCTATCTATCTATCTATCTATCTATATATATTAATTTTATAAGACTAAATGATTATCAATTCTCAAATCATTACTTTGAAAGGCACCTGGCAGACCTTCACACACAGACACACACAAACATAAATGTGCATCTATCTATCTATCTATCTATCTATCTATCTATCTATCTATCTATCTATCTATCTATCTATCTATCTATCTATCTATCTATGTATCTATCTATCTATCTTTCTATCTATCTATATGTCTATCTATGTATCTATCTATGTATCTAACTATCTTAATTTTATAACACTAAATGATTATTAATTTTCAAATCATTACTTTGAAAGGCACCTGGCAGACCTTCACACACACACAGACACACACAAACATAAGTATCTATCTATCTATCTATCTATCTATCTATCTATCTATCTATCTATCTATCTATCTATCTATCTATCTATCTATCTATCTATCTATCTATCTATCTATCTATCTATCTATCTATCTATCTATATTAATTTTATAAGACTAAATGATTATTAATTCTCAAATCTTTACTTTGAAAGGCACCTGGCAGACCTTCAAACACATACACACACACACACAAACATAAGTATCTATCTATCTATCTATCTATCTATCTATCTATCTATCTATCTATCTATCTATCTATCTATCTATCTATCTATCTATTTATCTATCCATCTATCTATGTATCTATCTATCTATCTATCTATCTATCTATCTATCTATCTATCTATCTATCTATCTATCTATCTATCGATGTTTCTATCTATCTATCTATCTATCTATCTATCGATGTATCTATCTATCTGTCTATCGATCTATCGATCTATCTATCGATGTATCTATCTATCTATCTATCTATCTATCTATCTATCTATCTATCTATTTATCTATCTATCTATGTATCTATCTATCTGTCTATCGATATATGGATCTATATATCGATGTATCGATTTATCTATCTATCTATCTATCTATCTATCGATCTATCTATCTATCTATCTATCTATCTATCTATCTATCTATCTATCTATCTATCTATCTATCTATATTAATTTTATAAGACTAAATGATTATTAATTCTCAAATCTTTACTTTGAAAGGCACCTGGCAGACCTTCACACACATACAGACACACACAAACATAAATGTGTATCTATCTATCTATCGATGTATCTATCTATCTATCTATCGATGTAACTATCTATGTCTATCTATCTATCTATCTATCTATCTATCTATCTATCTATCTATCTATCTATCTATCTATCTATCTATCTATCTATCTATATATCTATCTATCTATCTATCTATCTATTTATCTATCTATCTTATTTTCATTAGACTATGTCTATGTATCTATCTGTTAATCTATCTATCTATCTATATATCTATCTATCTATCTATCTATGTATGTATCTATCTATCTATGTATATATCTATCTATCGATGTATCTATCTATCTATCTATCTATCTATGTATTTATCTATCTGTGTATTGATCTATCGATCGATCGATCTATCTATCTATCTATCTATGTATCTATCTATGTATCTATCTATTTATCTATCTATCTATCTATCTATCTATCTGTCTATCTCTCTATCTCTCTATCTCTCTATCGATCTGTCTATCTATCTATATATATTAATTTTATAAGACTAAATGATTATCAATTCTCAAATCATTACTTTGAAAGGCACCTGGCAGACCTTCACACACAGACACACACAAACATAAATGTGCATCTATCTATCTATCTATTTATCTATCTATCTATCTATCTATCTATCTATCTATCTATCTATCTATCTATCTATCTATCTATCTATCTATATATCTATCTATCTATCTTTCTATCTATCTATTTATCTGTCTATCTATGTATCTATCTATGTATCTATCTATCTTAATTTTATAACACTAAATGATTATTAATTTTCAAATCATTACTTTGAAAGGCACCTGGCAGACCTTCACACACACACAGACACACACAAACATAAGTATCTATCTATCTATCTATCTATCTATCTATCTATCTATCTATCTATCTATCTATCTATCTATCTATCTATCGATGTATCTATCTATATATCTATCTATGTATCTATCTATCTGTCTATCGATCTATCGATCTATCTATCGATGTATCTATCTATCTATCTATCTATCTATATTAATTTCATAAGACTAAATGATTATTAATTCTCAAATCTTCACTTTGAAAGGCACCTAGCAGACCTTCACACACATACAGACACACACAAACATAAATGTGTATCTATCTATCTATCGATGTATCTACCTATCTATCTATCGATGTAACTATCTATCTATCTATCTATATATCTATCTATCTATCTATCTATCTATCTATCTATCTATCTATCTATCTATCTTTCTATCTATCTATCTATCTATCTATTATCTATCTATCTTTCTATCTATCTATCTATCTATCTATGTATCTTATTTTCATTAGACTATGTCTATGTATCTATCTGTTAATCTATCTATCTATCTATCTATCTATCTGTCTATCTCTCTATCTCTCTATCTATCTATCTATCTATATATATATATATATATATATATATATATATATAATACTTATTTTATTATTTATTATATATATATATATATAATACTTATTTTCATTAGAATAAATGATTATTAATTCTCAAATATATACTTTGAAAGGCACCTGGCAGATCTTCACACACACACAGACACACACAAACATAAATTTATGTAATGTATGTCTATCTATCTAAGCCATAACAAGTTAGTTGTAATCCATTCTCTTAACAGAACCCATAGAAAGGTTGGCTTCTAAACACAATTAGTTCAATGTGATGAATTTTGAAATGTCTGAGTGTTTTAGTGTATGTCCAAACATACTATAAGTGATTTAGTGATTAGTTGCATGAACTTGCTGAGAAAAGACGAATAAAGCCATAAAAAGTTAGTTGTAATCCATTTTTTAGCAGAACACATAGAAAGGTTGATTTCTAAACACAATTAGTTCAATGTGATGAATTCTGATATATCTGAGAGTTGTAGTGTATCTCCAACGAAAATACATGATTCAGTGATTAGTCGCATGAACTTGCTGAGAACAGACAAATAAAGCCATAAAAAATTAGTTGTAATCCATTTCTTAGCAGAACCCATAGAAAGGTTGATTTCTAAACACAATTAGTTCAATGTGATGAATTCTGATATATCTGAGATTTTTTGGGTATCTCCAATGAGAATAAATGATTCAGTGATTAGTTGGATGAACTTGCTGAGAACAGACGAATAAAGCCATAAAAAGTTAGTTGTAATCCATTTCTTAGCAGAACACATAGAAAGGTTGATTTCTAAACACAATTAGTTCAATGTGATGAATTCTGATATATCTGAGTGTTTTTGGGTATCTCCAATGAGAATAAGTGATTCAGTGATTAGTTGCATGAACTTGCTGAGAACAGACGAATAAAGCCATAAAAAGTTAGTTGTAATCCATTTCTTAGCAGAACACATAGAAAGGTTGATTTCTAAACACAATTAGTTCAATGTGATGAATTCTGATATATCTGAGTGTTGTAGTGTATCTCCAACGAGAATAAGTGATTCAGTGATTAGTTGCATGAACTTGCTGAGAACAGACGAATAAAGCCATAAAAAGTTAGTTGTAATCCATTTCTTAGAAGAACACATAGAAAGGTTGATTTCTAAACACAATTCGTTCAATGTGATGAATTCTGATATATCTGAGTGTTGTAGTGTATCTCCAACGAGAATAAGTGATTTAGTGATTAGTTGCATGAACTTGATATGAAAAGACGAATAAAGCCATAAAAAGTTAGTTGTAATCCATTTCTTAGCAGAACAAATAGAAAGGTTGATTTCTAAACACAATTAGTTCAATGTGATGAATTCTGATATATCTGAGTGTTGTAGTGTATCTCCAACGAAAATACATGATTCAGTGATTAGTCGCATGAACTTGCTGAGAACAGACGAATAAAGCCATAAAAAGTTAGTTGTAATCCATTTCTTAGCAGAACCCATAGAAAGGTTGATTTCTAAACACAATTAGTTCAATGTGATGAATTCTGATATATCTGAGTGTTTTTGGGTATCTCCAATGAGAATAAGTGATTCAGTGATTAGTTGCATGAACTTGCTGAGAACAGACGAATAAAGCCATAAAAAGTTAGTTGTAATCCATTTCTTAGCAGAACACATAGAAAGGTTGATTTCTAAACACAATTCATTCAGTGTGATGAATTCTGATATATCTGAGTGTTGTAGTGTATCTCCAACGAGAATAAGTGATTCAGTGATTAGTTGCATGAACTTGATGAGAAAAGACGAATAAAGCCATAAAAAGTTAGTTGTAAACCATTTCTTAGCAGAACCCATAGAAAGGATGATTTCTAAACACAATTAGTTCAATGTGATGAATTCTGATATATCTGAGTGTTTTAGTGTGTCTCCAACGAGAATAAGTGATTCAGTGGTTAGTTGAATGAACGTGCTGAGAAAAGACGAATAAAGCCATAAAAAGTTAGTTGTAATCCATTTCTTAGCAGAACACATAGAAAGGTTGATTTCTAAACACAATTAGTTCAATGTGATGAATTCTGATATATCTGAGTGTTTTTGGGTATCTCCAATGAGAATAAGTGATTCAGTGATTAGTTGCATGAACTTGCTGAGAACAGACGAATAAAGCCATAAAAAGTTAGTTGTAATCCATTTTCTTAGCAGAACACATAGAAAGGTTGATTTCTAAACACAATTCGTTCAGTGTGATGAATTCTAATATATCTGAGTGTTGTAGTGTATCTCCAACGAGAATACGTGATTTAGTGATTAGTTGCATGATCTTGATGAGAAAAGACGAATAAAGCCATAAAAAGTTAGTTGTAATCCATTTCTTAGCAGAACCCATAGAAAGGATGATTTCTAAACACAATTAGTTCAATGTGATGAATTTTGATATATCTGAGTGTTTTAGTGTGTCTCCAACGAGAATAAGTGATTCAGTGGTTAGTTGAATGAACTTGCTGAGAAAAGACGAATAAAGCCATAAAAAGTCAGTTGTAATCCATTTCTTAGCAGAACACATAGAAAGGTTGATTTCTAAACACAATAAGTTCAATGTGATGAATTCTGAAATATCTGAGTTTTCAGTTTATGTCTAAACAGAATATAAGTGATTCAGTGATTAGTTGCATGAACTTGCTGAGAACAGACGAATAAAGCCATAAAAAGATAGTTGTAATACAATATTTTAGCAGAACCTATAGAAAGGTTGATTTCTAAACACAATTACACACTATAAACAACTACACACTATACACAACTACACAAGTACACACTGCAATACACACACACAAAAACAACATACACAACTACACGACTACACACTATACACAACTACACAACTACACACTATACAAAACTACACAACTACACACTGCAATACACACACAAACACAATATACACAACTACACACTATACACAACTACACAACTACACATATACACAACTACACAACTACACACTATACAAAACTACACAACTACACACTATACACAAATACACAAATACACACTGCAATACACACACAATATAAACAACTACACACTGCAATACACACACAGTATACACAACTACATACTGCAATACACACACAATATAAACAACTACACACTCCAATACACACACACACACACTATACACAACTACACACTGCAATACACACACACACACAATATACACAACTACACAACTACACACTATACACAATTACACAACTACACAACTACACACTATACACAACTACACAACTACACACTATACACAAATACACAAATACACACTGCAATACACACACATTATACACAACTACAGACTGCAATACACACACACACAATATACACAACTACACACTATACACAACTACACAACTACACACTATACACAATTACACAACTACACACTATACACAACTACACACTATACACAACTACACAACTACACACTGCAATACACACACACACACACACACACACATTAATTGTAATCCATTCTCTTAGCAGAACCCATAGGAAAGTTGATTTCTCAACACAATTAGTTCAATGTGATGAATTCTGATATATCTGAGTGTTTCCGTGTATGTCCAAACAGAATATAAGTTAGAGTCTGTCACAGTACTGTAGTGATGGCTGATTTGGAAGACCTTTGACTCAATAAAGATGAAGAAATGACTAGAAATGACTGAAACCCTTACATATGAAAATTATTATGCTCTCAGGTCAAAGGTCATTATGTGAGTGATGGAACCCAGGTTAATTTTATAACACTAAATGATTACTAATTCTCAAATATGTATTTTGAAAGGCACCTGGCAGACCTTCACACACAGACAGACACACACAAACATAAATGTGTATCTATCTATTTATCTATCTATCTATCTATCTATCTATCTATCTATCTATCTATCTATGTATCTATCTATCTATCTATCTATCTATCTATCTATCTATCTATCTATCTATCCATCTATCTATCTATCTATCTATCTATCTATCTATCTATTTGTCACAGTACTGTAGTGATGGTTGATTTGGAAGACCTTTGACTCAATTAATATGAAGAAATGACTAGAAATTAGAAATGAAAAGCATCCGCCTACTGAAACCCTTACATATGAAAATCATGATTTTCTCAGGTCAAAGGTCATTATGTGAGTGATGGCACCCAGGTTAATTGTATAACACTAAATGATTACTAATTCTCAAATCTGTACTTTGAAAGGCACCTGGCAGACCTTCACAAACACACAGACACACATAAACATAAATGTGCATCTATCTATCTATCTATCTATCTATCTATCTATCTATCTATCTATCTATCTATCTATCTATCTATCTATCTATCTATCTATCCATATTAATTTTATCAGACTAAATGATTATTAATTCTCAAATCTTTACTTTGAAAGGCACCTGGCAGACCTTCACACACACACAGACACACACAAACATAAGTATCTATCTATCTATCTATCTATCTATCTATCTATCTATCTATCTATCTATCTATCTATCTATCTATCTATCTATCTGTCTGTCTATCGATCTATCGATCTATCTATCGATGTATCTATCTATCGATCTATCTATCAATCTATCTATCTATCTATCCATCTATCTCTCTCTCTCTATATCTATCTATCTATCTATATATCTATCTATCTATCTATCTATCTATCTATCTATCTATCTATCTATCGATGTATCTATCTATCTATATATCTATCTATGTATTTATCTATCTGTCTATCGATCTATCGATCTATCTATCGATGTATCTATCTATCTATCTATCTATCTATCTATCTATCTATCTATCTATCTATCCATCTATCTATCTATCGATCTATCTATCTATCTATCTATCTATCTATCTATCTATCTATCTATCTATCTATCTATCTTTCTATCTATCTATCTATCTATCTATCTATCTATCTATCTATCTATCTATCTATCTATCTATCTATTTGTCACAGTACTGTAGTGATGGTTGATTTGGAAGACCTTTGACTCAATTAATATGAAGAAATGACTAGAAATTAGAAATGAAAAGCATCCGCCTACTGAAACCCTTACATATGAAAATCATGATTTTCTCAGGTCAAAGGTCATTATGTGAGTGATGGCACCCAGGATAATTTTATAACACGAAATGATTACTAATTCTCAAATCTGTACTTTGAAAGGCACCTGGCAGACCTTCACACACACACAGACACACACAAACATAAATGTGCATCTATCTATCTATCTATCTATCTATCTATCTATCTATCTATCTATCTATCTATCTATCTATCTATCTATCTATCTATCTATCTATCTATCTATCTATCTATCTATCTATCCATCCATCTATCTATCTATATTAATTTTATAAGACTAAATGATAATTAATTCTCAAATCTTTACTTTGAAAGGCACCTGGCAGACCTTCACACACAAACAGACACACACAAACATAAATGTGTATCTATCTATCTATCTATCGATGTATCTATCTATCTATCTATCTATCTATCTATCTATCTATCTATCTATCTATCTATCTATCTATATATCTATCTATCTATCTATCTATCTATGTATCTATCTATCTGTCAATCGATCTATCGATCTATCTATCGATGTATCTATCTAT
>NC_070587.1:29114446-29121946 GCF_027409825.1 Scomber japonicus | reverse complement strand
TCTATCTATCTATCTATCTATCTATCTATCTATCTATCTATCTATCTATCTATCTATCTGTCTCTATATCTATCTATCTACCTATATATCTATATATGTATCTATCTATCTAACTATCTATCTATCTATCTATCTATCTATCTGTCTATCTATCTATCTATCTGTCTCTATATCTATCTATCTATCTATCTATCTATCTATATATCTATCTATGTATCTATCTATCTATCTATCTATCTATCTATCTATCTATCTATCTATCTATCTATCTATCTATCTATCTATCTATCTATCTATCTATCTATCTATTTATCTTTATATCTATCTATCTATGTATCTATCTATCTATCTATCTATCTATCTATCTATCTATGTATCTATCTATCTATCTATCTGTCTATCGATGTATCGATCTATATATCGATGTATCGATTTATCTATCTATCTATCTATCTATCTATCTATCTATCTATCTATCTATCATCTATCCATCTATCAATCGATCTATATTAATTTCATAAGACTAAATGATTATTAATTCTCAAATCTTTACTTTGAAAGGCACCTGGCAGACCTTCACACACACACAGACACACACAAACATAAATGTGTATCTATCTATCTATCGATGTATCTATCTATCTATCTATCTATCTATTTATCGATCTATCTATCTATCTATCTATCTATCTATCTATCTATCTATCTATCTATCTATCTATCTGTCTATCTATCTATCTATCTATCTATCTATCTATCTATCTATCTATCTATCTATCTATGTATCTATCTATCTATATTAATTTTATAAGACTAAATGATTATTAATTCTCAAATCTTTACTTTGAAACGCACGCACCTGGCAGACCTTCACACACACAAACAGACACACACAAACATAAATGTGTATCTATCTATCTATCTATCTATCTATCTATCTATCTATCTATCTATCTATCTGTCTATCTATCTATCTATCTATGTATCTATCTATCTATCTATCTTATTTTCATTAGACTATGTCTATGTATCTATCTGTTAATCTATCTATCTATCTGTCTATCTCTCTATCTTATTTTCATTAGACTATGTCTATGCATCTATCTATCTATCTATCTATCTATCTTATTTTCATTAGACTATGTCTATGTATCTATCTGTTAATCTATCTATCTATCTATCTATCTATATATATATATATATATATATATATATATATATATATATATATATATATATGTATATATCTTATTTTCATTAGAATAAATGATTATTAATTCTCAAATCTATACTTTGAAAGGCACCTGGCAGATCTTCACACACACACAGACACACACAAACATAAATT
Organism: Scomber japonicus; assembly: GCF_027409825.1. NCBI lineage: Eukaryota > Metazoa > Chordata > Actinopteri > Scombriformes > Scombridae > Scomber > Scomber japonicus. Next base: position 29,120,598 of record NC_070587.1, on the reverse strand, counting down.
TATGTAATGTATGTCTATCTACCTAAGCCATAACAAGTTAGTTGTAATCCTTTCTCTTAACAGAACCCATAGAAAGGTTGGCTTCTAAACACAATTAGTTCAATGTGATGAATTCTGATATATCTGAGTGTTGTAGTGTATCTCCAACGAAAATACATGATTCAGTGATTAGTTGCATGAACTTGCTGAGAACAGACGAATAAAGCCATAAAAAGTTAGTTGTAATCCATTTCTTAGCAAAACACATAGAAAGGTTGATTTCTAAACACAATTAGTTCAATGTGATGAATTCTGATAATTCTGAGTGTTGTAGTGTATCTCCAACGAGAATAAGTGATTTAGTGATTAGTTGCATGAACTTGATGAGAAAAGACGAATAAAGCCATAAAAAGTTAGTTGTAATCCATTTCTTAGCAGAACAAATAGAAAGGTTGATTTCTAAACACAATTAGTTCAATGTGATGAATTCTGATATATCTGAGTGTTGTAAGTATCTCCAACGAAAATACATGATTCAGTGATTAGTTGCATGAACTTGCTGAGAACAGACGAATAAAGCCATAAAAAGTTAGTTGTAATCCATTTCTTAGCAGAACACATAGAAAGGTTGATTTCTAAACACAATTAGTTCAATGTGATGAATTCTGATATATCTGAGTGTTTTTGGGTATCTCCAAAGAGAATAAGTGATTCAGTGATTAGTCGCATGAACTTGCTGAGAACAGACGAATAAAGCCATAAAAAGTTAGTTGTAATTCATTTCTTAGCAGAACCCATAGAAAGGTTGATTTCTAAACACAATTAGTTCAATGTGATGAATTCTGATATATCTGAGTGTTTTAGTGTATCTCCAACGAGAATAAGTGATTCAGTGATTAGTTGAATGAACTTGCTGAGAACAGACGAATAAAGCCATAAAAAGTTAGTTGTAATCCATTTTCTTAGCAGAACACATAGAAAGGTTGATTTCTACACAATTCGTTCAATGTGATGAATTCTGATATATCTGAGTGTTAAAGTGTATCTCCAACGAAAATACATGATTCATTGATTAGTTGCATGAACTTGATGAGAAAAGACGAATAAAGCCATAAAAAATTAGTTGTAATCCATTTTTTAGCAGAACACATAGAAAGGTTGATTTCTAAACACAATTAGTTCAATGTGATGAATTCTGATATATCTGAGTGTTGTAGTGTATCTCCAACGAGAATAAGTGATTTAGTGATTAGTTGCATGAACTTGATGAGAAAAGACGAATAAAGCCATAAAAAGTTAGTTGTAATCCATTTCTTAGCAGAACAAATAGAAAGGTTGATTTCTAAACACAATTATTTCAATGTGATGAATTCTGATATATCTGAGTGTTTTTGGGTATCTCCAATGAGAATAGGTGATTCAGTGATTAGTTGCATGAACTTGCTGAGAACAGACGAATAAAGCCATAAAAAGTTAGTTGTAATCCATTTCTTAGCAGAACCCATAGAAAGGTTGATTTCTAAACACAATTAGTTCAATGTGATGAATTCTGATATATCTGAGTGTTGTAGTGTATCTCCAACGACAATAAATGATTCAGTGATTAGTTGCATGAACTTGCTGAGAACAGACGAATAAAGCCATAAAAAGTTAGTTGTAATCCATTCTCGTAGCAGAACCCATAGAAAGGTTGATTTCTAAACACAATTTGTGATGTGATGAATTCTGATATATCTGAGTGTTTCCGTGTATGTCCAAACAGAATATAAGTCAGAGTCTGTAACAGTACTGTAGTGATGGCTGATTTGGAAGACCTTTGACTCAATAAAGATGAAGAAATGACTACAAATGACTGAAACCCTTACATATGAAAATTATTATGCTCTCAGGTCAAAGGTCATTATGTGAGTGATGGCACCCAGGTTAATTTTATAACACTAAATGATTACTAATTCTCAAATCTGTACTTTGAAAGGCACCTGGCAGACCTTCACACAAACACAGAGACACACACAAACATAAATGTGTATCTATCTATCTATCTACTAGACTTGTAGTCAAGACCGCCTAAACCGAGACCAAGACACTTCCAAGACCAGAGGGTATCAAGACCGAGACAATGAGACCAAGACAAGACCGAGGGATCCGAGACCAAGACAAGACCAAGACCAAAGACGGTCGAGACTGTGACAAGACCGAGACCACGTAAAAGTGGTCTCGAGACATCCAACTCTACTATCTACCTATCTATCTATCTATCTATCTATCTATCTATCTATCTATCTATCTATCTGTCTATCTATTTATCTATCTATCTATCTATCTATCTATCTATCTATCTATCTATCTATCAGAATAAATGATTCAGTGATTAGTTGCATGAACTTGCTGAGAACAGACGAATAAAGCCATAAAAAGTTAGTTGTAATCCATTTCTTAGCAGAACCCATAGAAAGGTTGATTTCTAAACACAATTAGTTTAATGTGATGAATTCTGAAATATCTGAGTGTTTCAGTTTATGTCTAAACACAATATAAGTGATTCAGTGATTAGTTGCATGAACTTGCTGAGAACAGACGAATAAAGCCATAAAAAGATAGTTGTAATACAATATTTTAGCAGAACCTATAGAAAGGTTGATTTCTAAACACAATTACACACTATAAACAACTACACACTATACACAACTACACAAGTACACACTGCAATACACACACACAAAAACAACATACACAACTACACGACTACACACTATACACAACTACACAACTACACACTATACAAAACTACACAACAACACACTGCAATACACACACAAACACAATATACACAACTACACACTATACACAACTACACAACTACACATTATACACAACTACACAACTACACAACTACACACTATACAAAACTACACAACTACACACTATACACAAATACACAAATACACACTGCAATACACACACAATATAAACAACTACACACTGCAATACACACACAGTATACACAACTACATACTGCAATACACACACAATATAAACAACTACACACTCCAATACACACACACTATACACAACTACACACTGCAATACACACACACACACACAATATACACAACTACACACTATACACAACTACACAACTACACACTATACACAATTACACAACTACACAACTACACACTATACACAACTACACAACTACACACTATACACAAATACACAAATACATACTGCAATACACACATTATACACAACTACAGACTGCAATACACACACACACAATATACACAACTACACACTATACACAACTACACAACTACACACTATACACAATTACACAACTACACACTATACACAACTACACACTATACACAACTACACAAATACACACTGCAATACACACACAATATAAACAACTACACACTGCAATACACACACAGTATACACAACTACATACTGCAATACACACAATATAAACAACTACACACTGCAATACACACACAGTATACACAACTACATACTGCAATACACACACAATATAAACAACTACACACTCCAATACACACACACTATACACAACTACACACTGCAATACACACACACACAATATACACAACTACACACTATACACAACTACACAACTACACACTATACACAATTACACAACTACACAACTACACACTATACACAACTACACAACTACACACTATACACAAATACACAAATACATACTGCAATACACACACATTATACACAACTACAGACTGCAATACACACACACACAATATACACAACTACACACTATACACAACTACACAACTACACACTATACACAATTACACAACTACACACTATACACAACTACACACTATACACAACTACACAACTACACACTGCAATACACACACACACACACACACACACACACACACACACAATATACGCAACTACACAATTAGTTCAATGTGATGAATTCTGAAATATCTGAGTGTTTTAGTGTATGTCCAACGAGAATAGGTGATTCAGTGATTAGTTGCATTAATTTGCTGAGAACAGACGAATTAAGCCATAAAAAGTTAATTGTAATCCATTCTCTTAGCAGAACCCATAGAAAGGTTGATTTCTCAACACAATTAGTTCAATGTGATGAATTCTGATATATCTGAGTGTTTCCGTGTATGTCCAAACAGAATATAAGTCAGAGTCTGTCACAGTACTGTAGTGATGGTTGATTTGGAAGACCTTTGACTCAATAAAGATGAAGAAATGACTAGAAATGACTGAAACCCTTACATATGAAAATTATTATGCTCTCAGGTCAAAGGTCATTATGTGAGTGATGGCACCCAGGTTAATTTTATAACACTAAATGATTACTAATTCTCAAATCTGTACGTTGAAAGGCACCTGGCAAGACCTTCACACAAACACAGAGACACACACAAACATAAATGTGTATCTATCTATCTATCTATCTATCTATCTATCTATCTATCTATCTATCTATCTATCTATCTATCTATCTATCTATTTGTCACAGTACTGTAGTGATGGTTGATTTGGAAGACCTTTGACTCAATTAATATGAAGAAATGACTAGAAATTAGAAATGAAAAGCATCCGCCTACTGAAACCCTTACATATGAAAATCATGATTTTCTCAGGTCAAAGGTCATTATGTGAGTGATGGCACCCAGGTTAATTGTATAACACTAAATGATTACTAATTCTCAAATCTGTACTTTGAAAGGCACCTGGCAGACCTTCACACACACACAGACACACACAAACATAAATGTGCATCTATCTATCTATCTATCTATCTATCTATCTATCTATCTATCTATCTATCTATCTATCTATCTATCTATCTATCTATCTATCTATCTATCTATTTATCTATCTATCTATCTATCTATCTATCTATATTAATTTTATAAGACTAAATGATAATTCATTCTCAAATCTTTACTTTGAAAGGCACCTGGCAGACCTTCAAACACAGACAGACACACACAAACATAAATGTGTATCTATCTATCGATGTATCTATCGATGTATCTATCTGTCGATGTATCTATCTATCTATCTATCTATCTATCTATCTATCTATCTATCGATGTATCTATCTATCTATCTATCTATCTATCTATCTATCTATCTATCTATCTATCTATCTATCTATATATCTATCTATCCATCTATCTGTCTCTATATCTATCTATCTATCTATCTATCTATATATCTATCTATGTATCTATCTATCTATCTAAATATCTATCTATCTATCTATCTATCTATCTATCTATCTATCTATCTATCTATCTATCTATCTATCTATCTATCTATCTATCTATCTATCTATCTATCTATATGTCACAGTACTGTAGTGATGGTTGATTTGGAAGACCTTTGACTCAATTAATATGAAGAAATGACTAGAAATTAGAAATGAAAAGCATCCGCCTACTGAAACCCTTACTTATGAAAATCATGCTTTTCTCAGGTCAAAGGTCATTATGTGAGTGATGGCACCCTGGTTAATTTTATGACACTAAGTGATTATTAATTTTCAAATATGTACTTTGAAAAGCTCCTGGCAGACCTTCACACACACACACACAGACACACACAAACATAAATGTGCATATCTAACATAAACTATCTATCTATCTATCTATCTATCTATCTATCTATCTATCTATCTATCTATCTATCTATCTATGTATCTATCTATCTATCTATCTATCTATATTAATTTTATAAGACTAAATGATTATTAATTCTCAAATCTTTACTTTGAAAGGCTCCTGGCAGACCTTTACACACACACAGAGACACACACAAACATAAATGTGTATCTATCGATCTGTCTATCTATCTATCTATCTATCTATCTATCTATCTATCTATATATCTATCTATCTATCTATCTATCTATCTATCTATCTATCTATCGATTTATCTATCTATCTATCTATCTGTCTATCTGTCTCTATATCTATCTATCTATCTATCTATCGATGTATCTATCTATCTATCTATCTATGTATCTATCTATCTGTCTATCGATCTATCGATGTATCTATCTATCTATCTATCTATCTATCTATCTATCTATCTATCTATCTATCTATCTATCTATCTATATATCTATCTATGTATCTATCTAT
>NC_070587.1:29079446-29111946 GCF_027409825.1 Scomber japonicus | reverse complement strand
TAGTGATGGTTGATTTGGAAGACCTTTGACTAAATTAATATGAAGAAATGACTAGAAATTAGAAATGAAAAGCATCCGCCTACTGAAACCCTTACATATGAAAATCATGATTTTCTCAGGTCAAAGGTCATTATGTGAGTGATGGCACCCAGGTTAATTTTATAACACGAAATGATTACTAATTCTCAAATCTGTACTTTGAAAGGCACCTGGCAGACCTTCACATACACACAGACACACACAAACATAAATGTGTATCTATCTATCTATCGATGTATATATATATATATCTATCTATCTATCTATCTATTTATCTATATTAATTTTATAAGACTAAATGATTATTAATTCTCAAATCTTTACTTTGAAAGGCACCTGGTAGACCTTCACACACAGACAGACACACACAAACATAAATGTGTATCTATCTATCTATCTATCGATGTATCTATGTATCTATCTATCTATCTATCTATCTATCTATGTATCTATCTATCTGTCTATCGATCTATCTATCTATCTATCTACCTATGTATCTATCTATCTGTCTGTCGATGTATCGATCTATATATCGATGTATCGATTTATCTATCTATCTATCTATCTATCTATCTATCTATTTATCTATCTATCTATCTATCTATCTATCTATCTATCTATCTGTCTATCTATGTATCTATCTATCTATCTATCTATCTGTCTATATTAATTTTATAAGACTAAATGATTATTAATTCTCTAATCTTTACTTTGAAAGGCACCTGGCAGACCTTCACACACACACAGACACACACAAACATAAATGTGTATCTATCTATCTATCGATGTATCTATATATCTATCTATCGATGTATCTATCTATCTATCTATCTATCTATCTATCTATCTATCTATCATCTATCTATCTATCTATCTATCTATCTGTCTATCGATCTATCGATCTATCTATCTATGTATCTGTCTCTATATCTATCTATCTATGTATCTATCTATCTATCAATGTATCTATCTATCTATCTATCTATCTATCTATCTATCTATCTATCTATCTATGTATCTATCTATCTGTCTATCGATCTATCGATCTATCTATCTATCTATCTATCTATCTATCTATCTATCTATGTATCTATCTATCTTAATTTCATTAGACTAAATGATTATTAATTCTCAAATCATTAATTTGAAAGGCACCTGGCAGACCTTCACACACAGACAGACACACACAAACATAAATGTGCATCTATCTATCTATCTATCTATCTATCTATCTATCTATCTATCTATCTATCTATCTATCTATCTATCTATCTATCTATCTATCTATCTATCTATCTATCTATCTATCTAACTAACTAACTAACTAACTATCTATCTATCTATCTATCTATCTATCTATCTATCAATATATCTATATTAATTTTATAAGACTAAATGATCATTAATTCTCAAATCTGTACTTTGAAAGGCACCTGGCAGACCTTCACACACACACAGACACACACAAACATAAATATGTATCTATATATCTATCGATGTATCTTTCTATCTATCTATCGATGTAACTATCTATCTATCTATCTATCTATCTATCTATATTAATTTTATAAGACTAAATGATTATTAATTCTCAAATCTTTACTTTGAAACGCACCTGGCAGACCTTCACACACACACACACAGACACACACAAACATAAATGTGTATCTATCTATCTATCTATCTATCTATCTATCTATCTATCTATCTATCTATCTATCTATCTATCTATCTATCTATCTATCTATCTATCTATCTATATTAATTTTATAAGACTAAATGATTATTAATTCTCAAATCTTTACTTTGAAAGGCACCTGGCACACCTTCACACACAGACAGACACACACAAACATAAATGTGTATCTATCTATCTATCTATCGATGTATCTATGTATCTATCTATCGATCTATCTATTTATCTATCTATCTATCTATCTATCTATCTATCTATCTATCTATCTATCTATCTATCTATCTATCTATCTATCTATCTATCTATCTATCTATCTATCTATCTATGTATCTATCTATCTGTCTATAGATCTATCGATCTATCTATCGATGTATCTATCGATGTATCTATCTATCTATCTATCTACCTATGTATCTATCTATCTGTCTATCGATCTATATATCGATGTATCTATCTATCTATCTATCTATCTATCTATCTATCTATCTATCTATCTATCTATCTATCTATCTATCTATCTATCTTATTTTCATTAGACTATGTCTATGTATCTATCTGTTAATCTATCTATCTATCTATATGTCCTATCTATTTATCTATCTATCTATCTTTCTATCTATCTATCTATCTATGTATCTATCTATCTATCTATCTATCTATCTATCTATCTATCTATCTATCTATCTATCTATCTATCTATCTATCTATCTATGTATCTATCTATCTGTCTATCGATCTATCGATCTGTCGATCGATGTATCTATCTATCTATCTATCTATCTATCTGTCTATATGTCTCTATATCTATCTATCTATCTATCTATCTATCGATGTATCTATCTATCTATCTATCTATCTATGTATCTATCTATCTGTCTATCGATCTATCGATCTATCTATCGATGTATCTATCTATCTATCTATCTATCTATCTATCTATCTATCTATCTATCTATCTATCTATCTATCTATCTATCTATCTATCTATATTAATTTCATAAGACTAAATGATTATTAATTCTCAAATCTTTACTTTGAAAGGCACCTGGCAGACCTTCACACACACACAGACACACACAAACATAAATGTGTATCTATCTATCTATCGATGTATCGATGTATCTATCTATCTATCTATCTATCTATCTATCTATCTATCTATCTATCTATCTATCTATCTATCTATCTATCTATCTATCTATCTATCGATGTATCTATCTATCTATCTATCTATCTGTCTCTATATTTATCTATCTATCAATCTATCTATGTATCTATCTATCGATCTATCGATCTATCTATCGATGTATCGATCTGTCTATCTATCAATCTATCTATCTATCTATCCATCGATCTATCTATCTATCTATCTATCTATCTATCTATCTATCTATGTGTCTATATTAATTTCATTAGACTAAATGATTATTAATTCTCAAATCTTTACTTTGAAAGGCACCTGGCAGACCTTCACACACACACAGACACACACAAACATAAATGTGTATCTATCTATTTATCGATGTATCTATCGATGTATCTATCGATGTATTTATCTATCTATCTATCTATATTAATTTTATAAGACTAAATGATTATTAATTCTCGAATCTTTACTTTGAAAGGCACCTGGCAGACCTTCACACACAGACAGACACACACAAACATAAATGTGTATCTATCTATCTATCTATCTATCGATGTATCTATCTATCTATCTATCTATCTATCTATCTATCTATCTATCTATCTATCTATCTATCTATCTATCTATCTATCTATCTGTCTATATTAATTTCATTAGACTAAATGATTATTAATTCTCAAATATTTACTTTGAAAGGCACCTGGCAGACCTTCACACACACACAGACACACACAAACATAAATGTGTATCTATCTATCTATCGATGTATCTATCGATGTATCTATCTATCTATCTATCGATGTATCTATCTATCTATCTATCTATCTATATTAATTTTATAAGACTAAATGATTATTAATTCTCGAATCTTTACTTTGAAAGGCACCTGGCAGACCTTCACACACAGACAGACACACACAAACATAAATGTGTATCTATCTATCTATCTATCTATCTATCGATGTATCTATCTATCTATCTATCTATCTATCTATCTATCTATCTATCTATCTATATATCTATCTATCTATCTATCTATCTATCTATCTATCTATCTATCTATCTATGTATCTATCTATCTGTCTATCGATCTATCGATCTATCTATCGATGTATCTATCTATCTATCTATCTACCTATGTATCTATCTATCTGTCTATTGATATATCGATCTATATATCGATGTATCTATCTATCTATCTATCTATCTATCTATCTATCTATCTATCTATCTATCTATCTATCTATCTATCTATCTATCTATCTATGTATCTTATTTTCATTAGACTATGTCTATGTATCGATCTGTTAATCTATCTATCTATCTATCTATCTATCTATCTATCTATCTATCTATCTATCTATCTATCTATCTGTCTATCTGTCTATCTCTCTATCTCTCTATCTATCTATCTATGTATCTATCTATCTATCTATCTATCTATCTATCTATATATGTATTTATCTATCTATCTTTCTATCTATCTATCTGTCTATCTATGTATCTATCTATGTATCTATCTATCTTAATTTTATAACACTAAATGATTATTAATTTTCAAATCATTACTTTGAAAGGCACCTGGCAGACCTTCACACACACACACAGACACACACAAACATAAGTATCTATCTATCTATCTATCGATCTATCTATCTATCTATCTATCTATCGATGTATCTATCTATCTATCTATCTATCTATCTATCTATCTATCTATCTATCTATCTATCTATGTATCTATCTATCTGTCTATCGATCTATCGATCTATCTATCGATGTATTGATCTATCTATCTATCTATCTATCTATCTATCTATCTATCTATCTATCTATCTATATATCTATCTATCTATCTATCTGTCTCTATATCTATCTATCTATATATCTATATATCTATCTATGTATCTATCTATCTAAATATCTATCTATCTATCTATCTATCTATCTATCTATCTATCTATCTATCTATCTATCTATCTATCTATCTATCTATCTATCTATCTATCTATCTATCTATATGTCACAGTACTGTAGTGATGGTTGATTTGGAAGACCTTTGACTCAATTAATATGAAGAAATGACTTGAAATTAGAAATGAAAAGCATCCGCCTACTGAAACCCTTACTTATGAAAATCATGCTTTTCTCAGGTCAAAGGTCATTATGTGAGTGATGGCACCCAGGTTAATTTTATGACACTAAGTGATTATTAATTTTCAAATATGTACTTTGAAAAGCTCCTGGCAGACCTTCACACACACACACACACAGACACACACAAACATAAATGTGCATATCTAACATAAACTATCTATCTATCTATCTATCTATCTATCTATCTATCTATCTATCTATCTATCTATCTATCTATCTATCTATCTATCTATCTATCTATCTATCTATATTAATTTTATAAGACTAAATGATTATTAATTCTCAAATCTTTACTTTGAAAGGCACCTGGCACACCTTCACACACAGACAGACACACACAAACATAAATGTGTATCTATCTATCTATCTATCGATGTATCTATGTATCTATCTATCGATCTATCTATTTATCTATCTATCTATCTATCTATCTATCTATCTATCTATCTATCTATCTATCTATCTATCTATCTATCTATCTATCTATGTATCTATCTATCTGTCTATAGATCTATCGATCTATCTATCGATGTATCTATCGATGTATCTATCTATCTATCTATCTACCTATGTATCTATCTATCTGTCTATCGATCTATATATCGATGTATCTATCTATCTATCTATCTATCTATCTATCTATCTATCTATCTATCTATCTATCTATCTTATTTTCATTAGACTATGTCTATGTATCTATCTGTTAATCTATCTATCTATCTATATGTCCTATCTATTTATCTATCTATCTATCTTTCTATCTATCTATCTATCTATGTATCTATCTATCTATCTATCTATCTATCTATCTATCTATCTATCTATCTATCTATGTATCTATCTATCTGTCTATCGATCTATCGATCTGTCGATCGATGTATCTATCTATCTATCTATCTATCTATCTGTCTATATGTCTCTATATCTATCTATCTATCTATCTATCTATCGATGTATCTATCTATCTATCTATCTATGTATCTATCTATCTGTCTATCGATCTATCGATCTATCTATCGATGTATCTATCTATCTATCTATCTATCTATCTATCTATCTATCTATCTATCTATCTATCTATCTATCTATCTATCTATCTATCTATCTATATTAATTTCATAAGACTAAATGATTATTAATTCTCAAATCTTTACTTTGAAAGGCACCTGGCAGACCTTCACACACACACAGACACACACAAACATAAATGTTTATCTATCTATCTATCGATGTATCGATGTATCTATCTATCTATCTATCTATCTATCTATCTATCTATCTATCTATCTATCTATCTATCTATCTATCTATCTATCTATCTATCTATCTATCTATCTATCTATCGATGTATCTATCTATCTATCTATCTATCTGTCTCTATATTTATCTATCTATCAATCTATCTATGTATCTATCTATCGATCTATCGATCTATCTATCGATGTATCGATCTGTCTATCTATCAATCTATCTATCTATCTATCTATCGATCTATCTATCTATCTATCTATCTATCTATCTATCTATCTATGTGTCTATATTAATTTCATTAGACTAAATGATTATTAATTCTCAAATCTTTACTTTGAAAGGCACCTGGCAGACCTTCACACACACACAGACACACACAAACATAAATGTGTATCTATCTATTTATCGATGTATCTATCGATGTATCTATCGATGTATTTATCTATCTATCTATCTATATTAATTTTATAAGACTAAATGATTATTAATTCTCGAATCTTTACTTTGAAAGGCACCTGGCAGACCTTCACACACAGACAGACACACACAAACATAAATGTGTATCTATCTATCTATCTATCTATCTATCGATGTATCTATCTATCTATCTATCTATCTATCTATCTATCTATCTATCTATCTATCTATCTATCTATCTATCTGTCTATATTAATTTCATTAGACTAAATGATTATTAATTCTCAAATATTTACTTTGAAAGGCACCTGGCAGACCTTCACACACACACAGACACACACAAACATAAATGTGTATCTATCTATCTATCGATGTATCTATCTATCTATCTATCTATCTATATTAATTTTATAAGACTAAATGATTATTAATTCTCGAATCTTTACTTTGAAAGGCACCTGGCAGACCTTCACACACAGACAGACACACACAAACATAAATGTGTATCTATCTATCTATCTATCTATCTATCGATGTATCTATCTATCTATCTATCTATCTATCTATCTATCTATCTATATATCTATCTATCTATCTATCTATCTATCTATCTATCTATCTATCTATCTATCTATCTATCTATGTATCTATCTATCTGTCTATCGATCTATCGATCTATCTATCGATGTATCTATCTATCTATCTATCTACCTATGTATCTATCTATCTGTCTATCGATGTATCGATCTATATATCGATGTATCCATCTATCTATCTATCTATCTATCTATCTATCTATCTATCTATCTATCTATCTATCTATCTATCTATGTATCTTATTTTCATTAGACTATGTCTATGTATCGATCTGTTAATCTATCTATCTATCTATCTATCTATCTATCTATCTATCTATCTATCTATCTATCTGTCTGTCTATCTGTCTATCTCTCTATCTCTCTATCTATCTATCTATGTATCTATCTATCTATCTATCTATCTATCTATCTATATATGTATTTATCTATCTATCTTTCTATCTATCTATCTGTCTATCTATGTATCTATCTATGTATCTATCTATCTTAATTTTATAACACTAAATGATTATTAATTTTCAAATCATTACTTTGAAAGGCACCTGGCAGACCTTCACACACACACACAGACACACACAAACATAAGTATCTATCTATCTATCTATCTATCTATCGATCTATCTATCTATCTATCTATCTATCGATGTATCTATCTATCTATCTATCTATCTATCTATCTATCTATCTATCTATCTATCTATCTATCTATCTATCTATCTATCTATGTATCTATCTATCTGTCTATCGATCTATCGATCTATCTATCGATGTATTGATCTATCTATCTATCTATCTATCTATCTATCTATCTATCTATCTATCTATCTATCTATCTATATATCTATCTATCTATCTATCTGTCTCTATATCTATCTATCTATATATCTATATATCTATCTATGTATCTATCTATCTAAATATCTATCTATCTATCTATCTATCTATCTATCTATCTATCTATCTATCTATCTATATATCTATATATCTATCTATCTATATATCTATCTATCTATCTATCTAAATATGTATCTATCTATTTATCTATCTATCTATCTATCTATCTATCTATCTATCTATCTATCTATCTATCTATCTATCTATCTATCTATCTATCTATCTATCTATTTATCTATCTATTTGTCACAGTACTGTAGTGATGGTTGATTTGGAAGACCTTTGACTTAATTAATATGAATAAATGACTAGAAATTAGAAATGAAAAGCATCCGCCTACTGAAACCCTTACATATGAAAATCATGATTTTCTCAGGTCAAAGGTCATTATGTGAGTGATGGCACCCAGGTTAATTTTATAACACGAAATGATTACTAATTCTCAAATCTGTACTTTGAAAGGCACCTGGCAGACCTTCACATACACACAGACACACACAAACATAAATGTGTATCTATCTATCTATCGATGTATATATATATATATCTATCTATCTATCTATCTATTTATCTATATTAATTTTATAAGACTAAATGATTATTAATTCTCAAATCTTTACTTTGAAAGGCACCTGGTAGACCTTCACACACAGACAGACACACACAAACATAAATGTGTATCTATCTATCTATCTATCGATGTATCTATGTATCTATCTATCTATCTATCTATCTATCTATGTATCTATCTATCTGTCTATCGATCTATCTATCTATCTATCTACCTATGTATCTATCTATCTGTCTGTCGATGTATCGATCTATATATCGATGTATCGATTTATCTATCTATCTATCTATCTATCTATCTATCTATCTATCTATCTATCTATCTATCTATCTATCTATCTGTCTATCTATGTATCTATCTATCTATCTATCTATCTGTCTATATTAATTTTATAAGACTAAATGATTATTAATTCTCTAATCTTTACTTTGAAAGGCACCTGGCAGACCTTCACACACACACAGACACACACAAACATAAATGTGTATCTATCTATCTATCGATGTATCTATATATCTATCTATCGATGTATCTATCTATCTATCTATCTATCTATCTATCTATCTATCTATCTATCTATCATCTATCTATCTATCTATCTATCTATCTGTCTATCGATCTATCGATCTATCTATCTATGTATCTGTCTCTATATCTATCTATCTATGTATCTATCTATCTATCAATGTATCTATCTATCTATCTATCTATCTATCTATCTATCTATCCATCTATCTATGTATCTATCTATCTGTCTATCGATCTATCGATCTATCTATCTATCTATCTATCTATCTATGTATCTATCTATCTTAATTTCATTAGACTAAATGATTATTAATTCTCAAATCATTAATTTGAAAGGCACCTGGCAGACCTTCACACACAGACAGACACACACAAACATAAATGTGCATCTATCTATCTATCTATCTATCTATCTATCTATCTATCTATCTATCTATCTATCTATCTATCTATCTATCTATCCATCTTTCTATGTATCTATCTATCTGTCTATCGATCTATCGATCTATATATCTATCTATCTATCTATATATCTATCTATGTATCTATCTATCTTAATTTCATTAGACTAAATGATTATTAATTCTCAAATCATTAATTTGAAAGGCACCTGGCAGACCTTCACACACAGACAGACACACACAAACATAAATGTGCATCTATCTATCTATCTATCTATCTATCTATCTATCTATCTATCTATCTATCTATCTATCTATCTATCTATCTAACTAACTAACTAACTAACTATCTATCTATCTATCTATCTATCTATCTATCAATATATCTATATTAATTTTATAAGACTAAATGATCATTAATTCTCAAATCTGTACTTTGAAAGGCACCTGGCAGACCTTCACACACACACAGACACACACAAACATAAATATGTATCTATATATCTATCGATGTATTTTTCTATCTATCTATCTATGTAACTATCTATCTATCTATATATCTATCTATATTAATTTTATAAGACTAAATGATTATTAATTCTCAAATCTTTACTTTGAAACGCACCTGGCAGACCTTCACACACACACACACAGACACACACAAACATAAATGTGTATCTATCTATCTATCTATCTATCTATCTATCTATCTATCTATCTATCTATCTATCTATCTATCTATCTATATTAATTTTATAAGACTAAATGATTATTAATTCTCAAATCTTTACTTTGAAAGGCACCTGGCACACCTTCACACACAGACAGACACACACAAACATAAATGTGTATCTATCTATCTATCTATCGATGTATCTATGTATCTATCTATCGATCTATCTATTTATCTATCTATCTATCTATCTATCTATCTATCTATCTATCTATCTATCTATGTATCTATCTATCTGTCTATAGATCTATCGATCTATCTATCGATGTATCTATCGATGTATCTATCTATCTATCTATCTACCTATGTATCTATCTATCTGTCTATCGATGTATCGATCTATATATCGATGTATCTATCTATCTATCTATCTATATATCTATCTATCTATCTATCTATCTATCTATCTATCTATCTATCTATCTATCTATCTATCTATCTATCTTATTTTCATTAGACTATGTCTATGTATCTATCTGTTAATCTATCTATCTATCTATATGTCCTATCTATTTATCTATCTATCTATCTTTCTATCTATCTATCTATCTATGTATCTATCTATCTATCTATCTATCTATCTATCTATCTATCTATCTATCTATCTATCTATGTATCTATCTATCTGTCTATCGATCTATCGATCTGTCGATCGATGTATCTATCTATCTATCTATCTATCTATCTGTCTATATGTCTCTATATCTATCTATCTATCTATCTATCTATCGATGTATCTATCTATCTATCTATCTATGTATCTATCTATCTGTCTATCGATCTATCGATCTATCTATGGATGTATCTATCGATGTATCTATCTATCTATCTATCTATCTATCTATCTATCTATCTATCTATCTATCTATCTATCTATCTATCTATCTATCTATCTGTCTATATTAATTTCATAAGACTAAATGATTATTAATTCTCAAATCTTTACTTTGAAAGGCACCTGGCAGACCTTCACACACACACAGACACACACAAACATAAATGTGTATCTATCTATCTATCGATGTATCTATCGATGTATCTATCTATCTATCTATCTATCTATCTATCTATCTATCTATCTATCTATCTATCTATCTATCTATCTATCTATCTATCTATCTGTCTATTTATCTATCTATATATCTATATATCTATCTATCTATCTATCTATCTATCTATCTATCTATCTATCTAAATATGTATCTATCTATTTATCTATCTATCTATCTATCTATCTATCTATCTATCTATCTATCTATCTATCTATCTATCTATCTATCTATCTATCTATTTATCTATCTATTTGTCACAGTACTGTAGTGATGGTTGATTTGGAAGACCTTTGACTAAATTAATATGAAGAAATGACTAGAAATTAGAAATGAAAAGCATCCGCCTACTGAAACCCTTACATATGAAAATCATGATTTTTTCAGGTCAAAGGTCATTATGTGAGTGATGGCACCCAGGTTAATTTTATAACACGAAATGATGACTAATTCTCAAATCTGTACATTGAAAGGCACCTGGCAGACCTTCACACACACACAGACACACACAAACATAAATGTGTATCTATCTATCTATCGATGTATATATATATCTATCTATCGATGTATCTATCTATCTATCTATCTATCTATCTATCTATCTATCTATCTATATTAATTTTATAACACTAAATGATTATTAATTCTCAAATCTTTACTTTGAAAGGCACCTGGCAGACCTTCACACACAGACAGACACACACAAACATAAATGTGTATCTATCTATCTATCTATCAATGTATCTATGTATCTATCTATCTATCTATCTATCTATCTATGTATCTATCTATCTGTCTATCGATCTATCTATCTATCTATCGATGTATCTATCTATCTATCTATCTACCTATGTATCTATCTATCTGTCTATCGATGTATCGATCTATATATCGATGTATCGATTTATCTATCTATCTATCTATCTATCTACCTATGTATCTATCTATCTGTCTATCGATGTATCGATCTATGTATCGATGTATATATCTATCTATCTATCTATCTATCTATCTATCTATCTATCTATCTATCTATCTATATTAATTTTATAACACTAAATGATTATTAATTCTCAAATATTTACTTTGAAAGGCACCTGGCAGACCTTCACACACAGACAGACACACACAAACATAAATGTGTATCTATCTATCTATCTATCGATGTATCTATGTATCTATGTATCTATCTATCTATCTATCTATCTATCTATCTATCTGTCTATCGATCTATCTACCTATCTATCGATGTATCTATCTATCTATCTATCGATGTATCTATCTATCTATCTATCTATCTATCTATCTATCTATCTATCTATCTATCTATCTATCTATCTATCTATCTATCTATCGATGTATCTATCTATCTATCTATCTATCTATCTATTTATCTGTCTCTATATCTATCTATCTATCAATCTATCTATGTATCTATCTATCGATCTATCGATCTATCTATCGATGTATCGATCTATCTATCTATCTATCTATCTATCTATCTATCTATCTATCTATCTATCTATCTATCTATCTGTCTATCTATCAATCTATCTATCTATCTATTTATCTATCTATCTATCTATCTGTCTATCTATCTATCTATCTATCTATATATCTATCTAACTATCTATCTATATATCTATATATCTATCTATCTATCTATATTAATTTCATAAGACTAAATGATTATTAATTCTCAAATCTTTACTTTGAAAGGCACCTGGCAGACCTTCACACACACACAGACACACACAAACATAAATGTGTATCTATCTATCTATCAATGTATCTATCTATCTATCTATCTATATATATATCTATCTATCTATCTATCTATCTATCTATCTATCTATCTATCTATCTATATTAATTTTATAACACTAAATGATTATTAATTCTCAAATCTTTACTTTGAAAGGCACCTGGCAGACCTTCACACACAGACAGACACACACAAACAAATATAAATGTGTATCTATCTATCTATCTATCTATCGATGTATCTATGTATCTATCTATCTACCTATGTATCTATCTATCTGTCTATCGATGTATCGATCTATATATCGATGTATCGATTTATCTATCTATCTATCTATCTATCTATCTATCTATCTATCTATCTATCTATCTATCTATCTATCTATCTATCTATCTATCTATGTATCTATCTATCTATCTATCTATCTGTCTATATTAATTTTATAAGACTAAATGATTATTAATTCTCAAATCTTTACTTTGAAAGGCACCTGGCAGACCTTCACACACACACAGACACACACAAACATAAATGTGTATCTATCTATCTATCGATGTATCGATGTATCTATCTATCTATCTATCTATCTATCTATCTATCTATCTATCTATCTATCTATCTATCTATCTATCGATGTATCTATCTATCTATCTATCTATCTGTCTCTATATTTATCTATCTATCAATCTATCTATGTATCTATCTATCGATCTATCGATCTATCTATCGATGTATCGATCTATCTATCTATCAATCTATCTATCTATCTATCTATCTATCGATCTATCTATCTATCTATCTATCTATCTATCTATCTATCTATCTATCTATGTGTCTATATTAATTTCATTAGACTAAATGATTATTAATTCTCAAATCTTTACTTTGAAAGGCACCTGGCAGACCTTCACACACACACAGACACACACAAACATAAATGTGTATCTATCTATCTATCGATGTATCTATCGATGTATCTATCGATGTATCTATCGATGTATCTATCTATCTATCTATCTATATTAATTTTATAAGACTAAATGATTATTAATTCTCGAATCTTTACTTTGAAAGGCACCTGGCAGACCTTCACACACAGACAGACACACACAAACATAAATGTGTATCTATCTATCTATCTATCTATCGATGTATCTATCTATCTATCTATCTATCTATCTATCTATCTATCTATCTATCTATCTATCTATCTATCTATCTATCTATCTATCTATCTATCTATCTATGTATCTATCTATCTATCTATCTGTCTATATTAATTTCATTAGACTAAATGATTATTAATTCTCAAATATTTACTTTGAAAGGCACCTGGCAGACCTTCACACACACACAGACACACACAAACATAAATGTGTATCTATCTATCTATCGATGTATCTATCGATGTATCTATCTATCTATCTATCGATGTATCTATCTATCTATCTATCTATCTATCTATCTATCTATCTATCTATCTATCTATATCGATCTATCGATCTATCGATCTATCTATCTATCTATCTATCTATCTATCTATCTATCTATGTATCTATCTATCTGTCTATCGATCTATCGATCTATCTATCGATGTATCTATCTATCTATCTATCTACCTATGTATCTATCTATCTGTCTATCGATGTATCGATCTATATATCGATGTATCCATCTATCTATCTATCTATCTATCTATCTATCTATCTATCTATCTATCTATCTATCTATCTATCTATGTATCTTATTTTCATTAGACTATGTCTATGTATCTATCTGTTAATCTATCTATCTCTCTATCTCTCTATCTATCTATCTATGTATCTATCTATCTATCTATCTATCTATCTATCTATATATGTATTTATCTATCTATCTTTCTATCTATCTATCTGTCTATCTATGTATCTATCTATGTATCTATCTATCTTAATTTTATAACACTAAATGATTATTAATTCTCAAATCTTTACTTTGAAAGGCACCTGGCAAACCTTCACACACAGACAGACACACACAAACATAAATGTGTATCTATCTATCTATCGATGTATCTATCGATGTACTGTATCTATCTATCTATCTATCTATCTATCTATATATGTATTTATCTATCTATCTTTCTATCTATCTATCTGTCTATCTATGTATCTATCTATGTATCTATCTATCTTAATTTTATAACACTAAATGATTATTAATTCTCGAATCTTTACTTTGAAAGGCACCTGGCAGACCTTCACACACAGACAGACACACACAAACATAAATGTGTATCTATCTATCTATCTATCTATCTATCGATGTATCTATCTATCTATCTATCTATCTATCTATCTATCTATCTATCTATATCGATCTATCGATCTATCGATCTATCTATCTATCTATCTATCTATCTATCTATCTATCTATGTATCTATCTATCTGTCTATCGATCTATCGATCTATCTATCGATGTATCTATCTATCTATCTATCTACCTATGTATCTATCTATCTGTCTATCGATGTATCGATCTATATATCGATGTATCCATCTATCTATCTATCTATCTATCTATCTATCTATCTATCTATCTATCTATCTATCTATCTATGTATCTTATTTTCATTAGACTATGTCTATGTATCTATCTGTTAATCTATCTATCTCTCTATCTCTCTATCTATCTATCTATGTATCTATCTATCTATCTATCTATCTATCTATCTATATATGTATTTATCTATCTATCTTTCTATCTATCTATCTGTCTATCTATGTATCTATCTATGTATCTATCTATCTTAATTTTATAACACTAAATGATTATTAATTCTCAAATCTTTACTTTGAAAGGCACCTGGCAGACCTTCACACACAGACAGACACACACAAACATAAATGTGTATCTATCTATCTATCGATGTATCTATCGATGTACTGTATCTATCTATCTATCTATCTATCTATCTATCTATCTATCTATCTATCTATCTATCTATCTATCTATCTATCTATCTATCTATCTATCTATCGATGTATATATATATCTATCTATCTATCTATCTATCTATCTAAATATGTATCTATCTATTTATCTATCTATCTATCTATCTATCTATCTATCTATCTATCTATCTATCTATCTATCTATCTATCTATCTATCTATCTATCTATCTATCTATTTACCTATCTACCTACCGACCTACCTATCTATCTATCTATCTATTTATATATCTATTTATCTATCTATCTATCTATCTATCTATCTATCTATCTATCTATCTATCTATCTATCTATCTATCTATCTATCTATCTATCTATCTATATTAATTTTATAACACTAAATGATTATTAATTCTCAAATCTTTACTTTGAAAGGCACCTGGCAGACCTTCACACACAGACACAAACAAACATAAATGTGCATCTATCTATCTATCTATCTATATATCTATCTATCTATATATCTATCTATCTATCTATCTAAATATGTATCTATCTATTTATCTATCTATCTATCTATCTATCTATCTATCTATCTATCTATCTATCTATCTATCTATCTATCTATCTATCTATCTATCTATCTATCTATCTATCTATCTATCTATCTATTTATCTATCTATTTGTCACAGTACTGTAGTGATGGTTGATTTGGAAGACCTTTGACTAAATTAATATAAAGAAATGACTAGAAATTAGAAATGAAAAGCATCCGCCTACTGAAACCCTTACATATGAAAATCATGATTTTCTCAGGTCAAAGGTCATTATGTGAGTGATGGCACCCAGGTTAATTTTATAACACGAAATGATTACTAATTCTCAAATCTGTACTTTGAAAGGCACCTGGCAGACCTTCACATACACACAGACACACACAAACATAAATGTGTATCTATCTATCTATCGATGTATATATATATCTATCTATCGATGTATCTATCTATCTATCTATCTATCTATCTATCTATCTATCTATCTATCTATCTATCTATCTATATTAATTTTATAACACTAAATGATTATTAATTCTCAAATCTTTACTTTGAAAGGCACCTGGCAGACCTTCACACACAGACAGACACACACAAACATAAATGTGTATCTATCTATCTATCTATCAATGTATCTATGTATCTATCTATCTATCTATCTATCTATCTATCTATCTATGTATCTATCTGTCTATCGATCTATCTATCTATCTATCGATGTATCTATCTGTCTATCTATCTACCTATGTATATATCTATCTGTCTATCGATGTATCGATCTATATATCGATGTATCGATTTATCTATCTATCTATCTATCTATCTATCTATCTATCTATCTATCTTTCTATCTATCTATCTATCTATCTATCTATCTATCTATCTATCTATCTATCTATCTATGTATCTATCTATCTATCTATCTATCTGTCTATATTAATTTTATAAGACTAAATGATTATTAATTCTCAAATCTTTACTTTGAAAGGCACCTGGCAGACCTTCACACACACACACACAGACACACACAAACATAAATGTGTATCTATCTATCTATCGATCTATCTATCGATCTATCTATCGATCTATCTATCTATCTATCTATCTATCTATCTATCTATCTATCTATCTATCTATCTATCTATCTATCTATCTATCTATCTATCGATGTATCTATCTATCTATCTATCTATCTGTCTCTATATTTATCTATCTATCAATCTATCTATGTATCTATCTATCGATCTATCGATCTATCTATCGATGTATCGATCTATCTATCTATCTATCTATCTATCTATCTATCTATCTATCTATCTATCTATCTATCTATCTATCTATCTATCTATCTATCTATCTATCTATGTATCTATCTATCTATCTATCTATCTGTCTATATTAATTTCATTAGACTAAACGATTATTAATTCTCAAATCCTTACTTTGAAAAGGCACCTGGCAGACCTTCACACACACACAGACACACACAAACATAAATGTGTATCTATCTATCTATCTATCGATGTATCTATCTATCTATCTATCTATGTGTCTATCTATCTGTCTATCGATGTATCGATCTATATATCGATGTATCGATTTATCTATCTATCTATCTATCTATCTATCTATCTATCTATCTATCTATCTATCTTTTTATCTATCTATCTATATTAATTTTATAAGACTAAATGATTATTAATTCTCAAATCTTTACTTTGAAAGGCACCTGGCAGACCTTCACACACACACAGACACACACAAACATAAATTTATGTAATGTATGTCATAACAAGCCATAACAAGTTAGTTGTAAATCCATTCTCTTAACAGAACCCATAGAAAGGTTGGCTTCTAAACACAATTAGTTCAATGTGATGAATTCTGAAATGTCTGAGTGTTTTAGTGTATGTCCAAACATAATATAAGTGATTCAGTGATTAGTTGCATGAACTTGATGAGAAAAGACGAATAAAGCCATAAAAAGTTAGTTGTAATCCATTTCTTAGCAGAACCCATAGAAAGGTTGATTTCTAAACACAATTAGTTCAATGTGATGAATTATGATATATCTGAGTGTTGTAGTGTATCTCCAACGAAAATACATGATTCAGTGATTAGTTGCATGAACTTGCTGAGAACAGACGAATAAAGCCATAAAAAGTTAGTTGTAATCCATTTCTTAGCAAAACACATAGAAAGGTTGATTTCTAAACACAATTAGTTCAATGTGATGAATTCTGATAATTCTGAGTGTTGTAGTGTATCTCCAACGAGAATAAGTGATTTAGTGATTAGTTGCATGAACTTGATGAGAAAAGACGAATAAAGCCATAAAAAGCTAGTTGTAATCCATTTCTTAGCAGAACACATAGAAAGGTTGATTTCTAAACACAATTCGTTCAATGTGATGAATTCTGATATATCTGAGTGTTTTTGGGTATCTCCAATGAGAATAAATGATTCAGTGATTAGTTGCATGAACTTGCTGAGAAAAGACGAATAAAGCCATAAAAAGTTAGTTGTAATCCATTTCTTAGCAGAACACATAGAAAGGTCAATTTCTAAACACAATTCGTTCAATGTGATGAATTCTGATATATCTGAGTGTTGTAGTGTATCTCCAACGAAAATAAATGATTCAGTGATTAGTTGCATGAACTTGCTGAGAACAGACGAATAAAGCCATAAAAAGTTAGTTGTAATCCATTCTCGTAGCAGAACACATAGAAAGGTGATTTCGAAACATAATTAGTTCAATGTGATGAATTCTGATATATCTGAGAGTTGTAGTGTATCTCCAACGAAAATAAATGACTCAGTGATTAGTTGCATGAACTTGCTGAGAACAGACGAATAAAGCCATAAAAAGTTAGTTGTAATCCATTTTCTTAGGAGAACACATAGAAAGGTTGATTTCTAAACACAATTAGTTCAATGTGATGAATTCTGATATATCTGAGTGTTTTATTGTGTCTCCAACGAGAATAAGTGATTCAGTGATTAGTTGAATGAACTTGCTGAGAACAGACGAATAAAGCCATAAAAAGTTAGTTGTAATCCATTTTCTTAGCAGAACACATAGAAAGGTTGATTTCTAAACACAATTCGTTCAATGTGATGAATTCTGATATATCTGAGTGTTTTAGTGTATCTCCAATGAGAATAAATGATTCAGTGATTAGTTGCATGAACTTGCTGAGAACAGACGAATAAAGCCATAAAAAGTTATTTGTATCCATTCTCGTAGGGGAACCCATAGCAATGTTGATTTCTTAGCAGAACCCATAGAAAGGTTGATTTCTAAATACAATTAGTTCAATGTGAAGAATTCTGAAATATCTGAGTGTTTCAGTTTATGTCAGATTATGTGATTCAGTGATTAGTTGCATCAACTGGCTGAGAACAGACGAATTAATCCATAAAAGTTAGTTTGTAATACAATATTTTAGCAGAACCTATAGAAAGGTTGATTTCTAAACACAACTACACACTATACACAACTACACAACTACACACTATACAAAACTACACAACTACACACTATACACAACTACACAAATACATACTGCAATACACAAACACAAAAACAATATACACAATTACACAACTACACACTATACACAACTACACAACTACACACTATACACAACTACACAAATACACACTGCAATACACACACACAATATAAACAACTACACACTGCAATACACAAACACTATACACTACTACACACTGCAATACACACACACACAATATACACAACTACACACTATACACAACTACACAACTACACACTGCAATACACACACACAAAAACAATATACACACCTACACAACTACACACTATACACAACTACACAACTACACAACTACACACTATACACAACTACACAATTACACAACCACACAATATACACAACTACACAACTACACACCATACACAACTACACAAATACACACTGCAATACACACAATATAAACAACTACGCACTGCAATACACACACACTATGCACAACTACACACTGCAATACACACAGACTATACAGAACTACACACTGCAATATACACAACTACACACTATACACAACTACACAACTACACACTGCAATACACAAACAGACACACATAATATACACAACTACACAAATACACACTGCAATACACACACACAATATAAACAACGACACACTGCAATATACACACACTATACACAACTACACACTGTAATACACAAAAACAAAAACAATATACACAACTACACACTATACACAACTACACACTGCAATACACACACACTATACACAACTACACACTGCAATATACACAACTACACACTATACACAACTACACAACTACACAACTACACACTATACACAACTACACACTGCAATACACACAAACAAAAACAATATACACAACTACACACTATACACAACTACACAATTACACACTGCAATACACACCAACAAACACAATATACACAACTACACACTATACACAACTACACAACTACACACTATACACAACTGCGCACCTACACACTATACACAACTACACAACTACACACTATACACAAATACACACTGCAATACACACACACTATACACAACTACATACTGCAATACACACACACACAATATACACAACTATACACTATACACAACTACACACTGCAATACACACACACACAATATACAAAACTACACAACTACACACTGCAATACACACACACAAACACAATATACACAACTACACACTATACACAACTACAACAACTATCTATCTATCTATCTATCTATCTATCTATCTATCTATCTATCTATCTATCTATCTATCTATCTATCTATCTATCAGAATAAATGATTCAGTGATTAGTTGCATGAACTTGCTGAGAACAGACAAATAAAGCCATAAAAAGTTAGTTGTAATCCATTTCTTAGCAGAACCAATAGAAAGGTTGA
This sequence comes from Scomber japonicus, assembly GCF_027409825.1. Taxonomy (NCBI): domain Eukaryota; kingdom Metazoa; phylum Chordata; class Actinopteri; order Scombriformes; family Scombridae; genus Scomber; species Scomber japonicus. Next base: position 29,090,246 of record NC_070587.1, on the reverse strand, counting down.
TTTCTAAACACAATTAGTTCAATGTGATGAATTCTGAAATATCTGAGTGTTTCAGTTTATGTCTAAACTGAATATAAGTGATTCAGTGATTAGTTGCATGAACTGGCTGAGAACAGACGAATAAAGCCATAAAAAAATAGTTGTAATACAATATTTTAGCAGAACCTATAGAAAGGTTGATTTCTAAACACAATTACACACTATAAACAACTACACACTATACACAACTACACAAGTACACACTGCAATACACACAAACAAAAACAACACACACAATATACACAACTACACGCTATACACAATTACACAACTACACAACTACACACTGCAATACACACACACGCACACACACACACACACACACACACACAATATACGCAACTACACAATTAGTTCAATGTGATGAATTCTGAAATATCTGAGTGTTTTAGTGTATGTCCAACGAGAATAGGTGATTCAGTGATTAGTTGCATGAATTTGCTGAGAACAGACGAATAAAGCCATAAAAAGTTAATTGTAATCCATTCTCTTAGCAGAACCCATAGAAAGGTTGATTTCTCAACACAATTAGTTCAATGTGATGAATTCTGATATATCTGAGTGTTGTAGTGTATCTCCAACGAAAATACATGATTCAGTGATTAGTTGCATGAACTTGCTGAGAACAGACGAATAAAGCCATAAAAAGTTAGTTGTAATCCATTTCTTAGCAAAACACATAGAAAGGTTGATTTCTAAACACAATTAGTTCAATGTGATGAATTCTGATAATTCTGAGTGTTGTAGTGTATCTCCAACGAGAATAAGTGATTTAGTGATTAGTTGCATGAACTTGATGAGAAAAGACGAATAAAGCCATAAAAAGCTAGTTGTAATCCATTTCTTAGCAGAACACATAGAAAGGTTGATTTCTAAACACAATTCGTTCAATGTGATGAATTCTGATATATCTGAGTGTTTTTGGGTATCTCCAATGAGAATAAATGATTCAGTGATTAGTTGCATGAACTTGCTGAGAAAAGACGAATAAAGCCATAAAAAGTTAGTTGTAATCCATTTCTTAGCAGAACACATAGAAAGGTCAATTTCTAAACACAATTCGTTCAATGTGATGAATTCTGATATATCTGAGTGTTGTAGTGTATCTCCAACGAAAATAAATGATTCAGTGATTAGTTGCATGAACTTGCTGAGAACAGACGAATAAAGCCATAAAAAGTTAGTTGTAATCCATTTCTTAGCAGAACACATAGAAAGGTGATTTCGAAACATAATTAGTTCAATGTGATGAATTCTGATATATCTGAGAGTTGTAGTGTATCTCCAACGAAAATAAATGACTCAGTGATTAGTTGCATGAACTTGCTGAGAACAGACGAATAAAGCCATAAAAAGTTAGTTGTAATCCATTTTCTTAGGAGAACACATAGAAAGGTTGATTTCTAAACACAATTAGTTCAATGTGATGAATTCCGATATATCTGAGTGTTGTAGTGTATCTCCAACGAAAATAAATGATTCAGTGATTAGTTGCATGAAATTGCTGAGAACAGACGAATAAAGCCATAAAAAGTTAGTTGTAATCCATTTCTTAGCAGAACCCATAGAAAGGTTGATTTCTAAACACAATTAGTTCAATGTGATGAATTCTGATATATCTGAGTGTTTTAGTGTGTCTCCAACGAGAATAAGTGATTCAGTGATTAGTTGAATGAACTTGCTGAGAACAGACGAATAAAGCCATAAAAAGTTAGTTGTAATCCATTTTCTTAGCAGAACACATAGAAAGGTTGATTTCTAAACACAATTCGTTCAATGTGATGAATTCTGATATATCTGAGTGTTTTAGTGTATCTCCAATGAGAATAAATGATTCAGTGATTAGTTGCATGAACTTGCTGAGAACAGACGAATAAAGCCATAAAAAGTTATTTGTATCCATTCTCGTAGGGGAACCCATAGCAATGTTGATTTCTTAGCAGAACCCATAGAAAGGTTGATTTCTAAATACAATTAGTTCAATGTGAAGAATTCTGAAATATCTGAGTGTTTCAGTTTATGTCAGATTATGTGATTCAGTGATTAGTTGCATCAACTGGCTGAGAACAGACGAATTAATCCATAAAAGTTAGTTTGTAATACAATATTTTAGCAGAACCTATAGAAAGGTTGATTTCTAAACACAACTACACACTATACACAACTACACAACTACACACTATACAAAACTACACAACTACACACTATACACAACTACACAAATACATACTGCAATACACAAACACAAAAACAATATACACAATTACACAACTACACACTATACACAACTACACAACTACACACTATACACAACTACACAAATACACACTGCAATACACACACACAATATAAACAACTACACACTGCAATACACAAACACTATACACTACTACACACTGCAATACACACACACACAATATACACAACTACACACTATACACAACTACACAACTACACACTGCAATACACACACACAAAAACAATATACACACCTACACAACTACACACTATACACAACTACACAACTACACAACTACACACTATACACAACTACACAATTACACAACCACACAATATACACAACTACACAACTACACACCATACACAACTACACAAATACACACTGCAATACACACAATATAAACAACTACGCACTGCAATACACACACACTATGCACAACTACACACTGCAATACACACAGACTATACAGAACTACACACTGCAATATACACAACTACACACTATACACAACTACACAACTACACACTGCAATACACAAACAGACACACATAATATACACAACTACACAAATACACACTGCAATACACACACACAATATAAACAACGACACACTGCAATATACACACACTATACACAACTACACACTGTAATACACAAAAACAAAAACAATATACACAACTACACACTATACACAACTACACACTGCAATACACACACACTATACACAACTACACACTGCAATATACACAACTACACACTATACACAACTACACAACTACACAACTACACACTATACACAACTACACACTGCAATACACACAAACAAAAAAAATATACACAACTACACACTATACACAACTACACAATTACACACTGCAATACACACCAACAAACACAATATACACAACTACACACTATACACAACTACACAACTACACACTATACACAACTGCGCACCTACACACTATACACAACTACACAACTACACACTATACACAAATACACAAATACACACTGCAATACACACACACTATACACAACTACATACTGCAATACACACACACACAATATACACAACTATACACTATACACAACTACACACTGCAATACACACACACACAATATACAAAACTACACAACTACACACTGCAATACACACACACAAACACAATATACACAACTACACACTATACACAACTACAACAACTATCTATCTATCTATCTATCTATCTATCTATCTATCTATCTATCTATCTATCTATCTATCAGAATAAATGATTCAGTGATTAGTTGCATGAACTTGCTGAGAACAGACAAATAAAGCCATAAAAAGTTAGTTGTAATCCATTTCTTAGCAGAACCAATAGAAAGGTTGATTTCTAAACACAATTAGTTCAATGTGATGAATTCTGAAATATCTGAGTGTTTCAGTTTATGTCTAAACAGAATATAAGTGATTCAGTGATTAGTTGCATGAACTGGCTGAGAACAGACGAATAAAGCCATAAAAAAATAGTTGTAATACAATATTTTAGCAGAACCTATAGAAAGGTTGATTTCTAAACACAATTACACACTATAAACAACTACACACTATACACAACTACACAAGTACACACTGCAATACACACAAACAAAAACAACACACACAATATACACAACTACACGCTATACACAATTACACAACTACACAACTACACACTGCAATACACACACACGCACACACACACACACACACACACAATATACGCAACTACACAATTAGTTCAATGTGATGAATTCTGAAATATCTGAGTGTTTTAGTGTATGTCCAACGAGAATAGGTGATTCAGTGATTAGTTGCATGAATTTGCTGAGAACAGACGAATAAAGCCATAAAAAGTTAATTGTAATCCATTCTCTTAGCAGAACCCATAGAAAGGTTGATTTCTCAACACAATTAGTTCAATGTGATGAATTCTGATATATCTGAGTGTTGTAGTGTATCTCCAACGAAAATACATGATTCAGTGATTAGTTGCATGAACTTGCTGAGAACAGACGAATAAAGCCATAAAAAGTTAGTTGTAATCCATTTCTTAGCAAAACACATAGAAAGGTTGATTTCTAAACACAATTAGTTCAATGTGATGAATTCTGATAATTCTGAGTGTTGTAGTGTATCTCCAACGAGAATAAGTGATTTAGTGATTAGTTGCATGAACTTGATGAGAAAAGACGAATAAAGCCATAAAAAGCTAGTTGTAATCCATTTCTTAGCAGAACACATAGAAAGGTTGATTTCTAAACACAATTCGTTCAATGTGATGAATTCTGATATATCTGAGTGTTTTTGGGTATCTCCAATGAGAATAAATGATTCAGTGATTAGTTGCATGAACTTGCTGAGAAAAGACGAATAAAGCCATAAAAAGTTAGTTGTAATCCATTTCTTAGCAGAACACATAGAAAGGTCAATTTCTAAACACAATTCGTTCAATGTGATGAATTCTGATATATCTGAGTGTTGTAGTGTATCTCCAACGAAAATAAATGATTCAGTGATTAGTTGCATGAACTTGCTGAGAACAGACGAATAAAGCCATAAAAAGTTAGTTGTAATCCATTTCTTAGCAGAACACATAGAAAGGTGATTTCGAAACATAATTAGTTCAATGTGATGAATTCTGATATATCTGAGAGTTGTAGTGTATCTCCAACGAAAATAAATGACTCAGTGATTAGTTGCATGAACTTGCTGAGAACAGACGAATAAAGCCATAAAAAGTTAGTTGTAATCCATTTTCTTAGGAGAACACATAGAAAGGTTGATTTCTAAACACAATTAGTTCAATGTGATGAATTCCGATATATCTGAGTGTTGTAGTGTATCTCCAACGAAAATAAATGATTCAGTGATTAGTTGCATGAAATTGCTGAGAACAGACGAATAAAGCCATAAAAAGTTAGTTGTAATCCATTTCTTAGCAGAACCCATAGAAAGGTTGATTTCTAAACACAATTAGTTCAATGTGATGAATTCTGATATATCTGAGTGTTTTAGTGTGTCTCCAACGAGAATAAGTGATTCAGTGATTAGTTGAATGAACTTGCTGAGAACAGACGAATAAAGCCATAAAAAGTTAGTTGTAATCCATTTTCTTAGCAGAACACATAGAAAGGTTGATTTCTAAACACAATTCGTTCAATGTGATGAATTCTGATATATCTGAGTGTTTTAGTGTATCTCCAATGAGAATAAATGATTCAGTGATTAGTTGCATGAACTTGCTGAGAACAGACGAATAAAGCCATAAAAAGTTATTTGTATCCATTCTCGTAGGGGAACCCATAGCAATGTTGATTTCTTAGCAGAACCCATAGAAAGGTTGATTTCTAAATACAATTAGTTCAATGTGATGAATTCTGAAATATCTGAGTGTTTCAGTTTATGTCAGATTATGTGATTCAGTGATTAGTTGCATCAACTGGCTGAGAACAGACGAATTAATCCATAAAAGTTAGTTTGTAATACAATATTTTAGCAGAACCTATAGAAAGGTTGATTTCTAAACACAACTACACACTATACACAACTACACAACTACACACTATACAAAACTACACAACTACACACTATACACAACTACACAAATACATACTGCAATACACAAACACAAAAACAATATACACAATTACACAACTACACACTATACACAACTACACAACTACACACTATACACAACTACACAAATACACACTGCAATACACACACACAATATAAACAACTACACACTGCAATACACAAACACTATACACTACTACACACTGCAATACACACACACACAATATACACAACTACACACTATACACAACTACACAACTACACACTGCAATACACACACACAAAAACAATATACACACCTACACAACTACACACTATACACAACTACACAACTACACAACTACACACTATACACAACTACACAATTACACAACCACACAATATACACAACTACACAACTACACACCATACACAACTACACAAATACACACTGCAATACACACAATATAAACAACTACGCACTGCAATACACACACACTATGCACAACTACACACTGCAATACACACAGACTATACAGAACTACACACTGCAATATACACAACTACACACTATACACAACTACACAACTACACACTGCAATACACAAACAGACACACATAATATACACAACTACACAAATACACACTGCAATACACACACACAATATAAACAACGACACACTGCAATATACACACACTATACACAACTACACACTGTAATACACAAAAACAAAAACAATATACACAACTACACACTATACACAACTACACACTGCAATACACACACACTATACACAACTACACACTGCAATATACACAACTACACACTATACACAACTACACAACTACACAACTACACACTATACACAACTACACACTGCAATACACACAAACAAAAACAATATACACAACTACACACTATACACAATTACACAACTACACACTGCAATACACACCAACAAACACAATATACACAACTACACACTATACACAACTACACAACTACACACTATACACAACTGCGCACCTACACACTATACACAACTACACAACTACACACTATACACAAATACACAAATACACACTGCAATACACACACACTATACACAACTACATACTGCAATACACACACACACAATATACACAACTATACACTATACACAACTACACACTGAATACACACACACACAATATACAAAACTACACAACTACACACTGCAATACACACACACAAACACAATATACACAACTACACACTATACACAACTACAACAACTATCTATCTATCTATCTATCTATCTATCTATCTATCTATCTATCTATCTATCTATCAGAATAAATGATTCAGTGATTAGTTGCATGAACTTGCTGAGAACAGACAAATAAAGCCATAAAAAGTTAGTTGTAATCCATTTCTTAGCAGAACCAATAGAAAGGTTGATTTCTAAACACAATTAGTTCAATGTGATGAATTCTGAAATATCTGAGTGTTTCAGTTTATGTCTAAACAGAATATAAGTGATTCAGTGATTAGTTGCATGAACTGGCTGAGAACAGACGAATAAAGCCATAAAAAAATAGTTGTAATACAATATTTTAGCAGAACCTATAGAAAGGTTGATTTCTAAACACAATTACACACTATAAACAACTACACACTATACACAACTACACAAGTACACACTGCAATACACACAAACAAAAACAACACACACAATATACACAACTACACGCTATACACAATTACACAACTACACACTGCAATACACACACACGCACACACACACACACACACACACACAATATACGCAACTACACAATTAGTTCAATGTGATGAATTCTGAAATATCTGAGTGTTTTAGTGTATGTCCAACGAGAATAGGTGATTCAGTGATTAGTTGCATGAATTTGCTGAGAACAGACGAATAAAGCCATAAAAAGTTAATTGTAATCCATTCTCTTAGCAGAACCCATAGAAAGGTTGATTTCTCAACACAATTAGTTCAATGTGATGAATTCTGATATATCTGAGTGTTTCCGTGTATGTCCAAACAGAATATAAGTCAGAGTCTGTCACAGTACTGTAGTGAAGGTTGATTTGGAAGACCTTTGACTCAATAAAGATGAAGAAATGACTAGAAATGACTGAAACCCTTACATATGAAAATTATTATGCTCTCAGGTCAAAGGTCATTATGTGAGTGATGGCACCCAGGTTAATTTTATAACACTAAATGATTACTAATTTTCAAATCTGTACTTTGAAAGGCACCTGGCAGACCTTCACACAAACACAGAGACACACACAAACATAAATGTCTATCTATCTATCTATCTATCTATCTATCTATCTATCTATCTATCTATCTATCTATCTATCTATCTATCAGAATAAATGATTCAGTGATTAGTTGCAGAACTTGCTGAGAACAGACGAATAAAGCCATAAAAAGTTAGTTGTAATCCATTTCTTAGCAGAATCCATTTCTTAGCAGAACCCATAGAAAGGTTGATTAGTTCAATGTGATGAATTCTGAAATATCTGAGTGTTTCAGTTTATGTCTAAACAGAATATAAGTGATTCAGTGATTAGTTGCATGAACTGGCTGAGAACAGACGAATAAAGCCATAAAAAGATAGTTGTAATACAATATTTTAGCAGAACCTATAGAAAGGTTGATTTCTAAACACAATTACACACTATAAACAACTACACACTAATAACAACTACACAAGTACACACTGCAAAAACAACATACAAAACTACACGACTACACACTATACACAACTACACAACTACACACTATACAAAACTACACAACTACACACTATACACAAATACACAAATACACACTGCAATACACACACAATATAAACAACTACACACTGCAATACACACACACTAAACACAACTACACACTGCAATACACACACACAATATAAACAACTACACACTGCAATACACACACGATACACAACTACACACTGCAATACACACAAACAAACACAATATACGCAACTACAACTATACACAACTACACAACTACACACTATACAAAACTACACAACTACACACTATACACAAATACACAAATACACACTGCAATACACACACAATATAAACAACTACACACTGCAATACACAAACACTATACACAACTACACACTGCAATACACACACACAATATACACAACTACACAAATACACACTGCAATACACACACACACAATATAAACAACTACACACTGCAATACACAAACACTATACACTACTACACACTGCAATACACACACACACAATTACACAACTACACAACTACACACTGCAATACACACACACAAAAACAATATACACACCTACACAACTACACACTATACACAACTACACAACTACACACTATACACAACTACACAACTACACAGTGCAATACACACACACAAACACAATATACACAACTACACAACTACACACTATACACAACTACACAATTACACAACTACACAATATACACAACTACACAACTACACACCATACACAACTACACAAATACACACTGCAAACACACACAATATAAGCAACTACGCACTGCAATACACACACACTATACACAACTACACACTGCAATACACACAGACTATACACAAATACACACTGCAATATACACAACTACACACTATACACAACTACACAACTACACACAATATACACAAACAGACACACACAATATACACAACTACACAAATACACACTGCAATACACACACACAATATAAACAACGACACACTGCAATATACACACACTATACACAACTACACACTGTAATACACACAACTACACACTATACACAACTACACAACTACACACTATACACAACTACACAACTACACACTGCAATACACACAAACAAAAACAATATACACAACTACACACTATACACAACTACACAACTACACACTGCAATACACACACAGACACACACAATATACACAACTACACAAATACACACTGCAATACACACACACAATATAAACAACTACACACTGCAATACAAACACACTATACACAACTACACACTGCAATACACACCAACAAACACAATATACACAACTACACACTATACACAACTACACAACTACACACTATACACAACTGCACACCTACACACTATACACAACTACACAACTACACACTATACACAAATACACAAATACACACTGCAATATACACACACACTATACACAACTACATACTGCAATACACACACACACAATATACACAACTATACACTATACACAACTACACAACTACACAACTACACACTGCAATACACACAAACAAACACAATATACACAACTACACACTATACACAACTACAGAACTACACACTATACACAACTACACACCTACACAACTACAAACAACTACAGAACTACACACTATACACAAATACACAAATACACACTGCAATACACACATATTACACACAACTACAGACTGCAATACACACACACACACAATATACACAACTACACACTATACACAATTACACAACTACACAACTACACACTATACACTACTACACAACTACACACTGCAATACACACACACGCACACACACACACACACACACACACACACACACACACACAATATACACAACTACACAATTAGTTCAATGTGATGAATTCTGAAATATCTGAGTGTTTTAGTGTATGTCCAACGAGAGTAAGTGATTCAGTGATTAGTTGCATTAATTTGCTGAGAACAGGCGAATAAAGCCATAAAAAGTTAATTGTAATCCATTCTCTTAGCAGAACCCATAGAAAGGTTGATTTCTCAACACAATTAGTTCAATGTGATGAATTCTGATATATCTGAGTGTTTCCGTGTATGTCCAAACAGAATATAAGTCAGAGTCTGTCACAGTACTGTCGT
>NC_070587.1:29031946-29064446 GCF_027409825.1 Scomber japonicus | reverse complement strand
CTATCTATATATCTATCTATCTATATATCTATCTATCTATCTATCTAAATATGTATCTATCTATTTATCTATCTATCTATCTATCTATCTATCTATCTATCTATCTATCTATCTATCTATTTATCTATCTATTTGTCACAGTACTGTAGTGATGGTTGATTTGGAAGACCTTTGACTAAATTAATATGAAGAAATGACTAGAAATTAGAAATGAAAAGCATCCGCCTACTGAAACCCTTACATATGAAAATCATGATTTTCTCAGGTCAAAGGTCATTATGTGAGTGATGGCACCCAGGTTAATTTTATAACACGAAATGATTACTAATTCTCAAATCTGTACTTTGAAAGGCACCTGGCAGACCTTCACATACACACAGACACACACAAACATAAATGTGTATCTATCTATCTATCGATGTATATATATATATATCTATCTATCTATCTATCTATTTATCTATATTAATTTTATAAGACTAAATGATTATTAATTCTCAAATCTTTACTTTGAAAGGCACCTGGTAGACCTTCACACACAGACAGACACACACAAACATAAATGTGTATCTATCTATCTATCTATCGATGTATCTATGTATCTATCTATCTATCTATCTATCTATCTATGTATCTATCTATCTGTCTATCGATCTATCTATCTATCTATCTACCTATGTATCTATCTATCTGTCTGTCGATGTATCGATCTATATATCGATGTATCGATTTATCTATCTATCTATCTATCTATCTATCTATCTATTTATCTATCTATCTATCTATCTATCTATCTATCTATCTATCTGTCTATCTATGTATCTATCTATCTATCTATCTATCTGTCTATATTAATTTTATAAGACTAAATGATTATTAATTCTCTAATCTTTACTTTGAAAGGCACCTGGCAGACCTTCACACACACACAGACACACACAAACATAAATGTGTATCTATCTATCTATCGATGTATCTATATATCTATCTATCGATGTATCTATCTATCTATCTATCTATCTATCTATCTATCTATCTATCATCTATCTATCTATCTATCTATCTATCTGTCTATCGATCTATCGATCTATCTATCTATGTATCTGTCTCTATATCTATCTATCTATGTATCTATCTATCTATCAATGTATCTATCTATCTATCTATCTATCTATCTATCTATCTATCTATCTATGTATCTATCTATCTGTCTATCGATCTATCGATCTATCTATCTATCTATCTATCTATCTATCTATCTATCTATGTATCTATCTATCTTAATTTCATTAGACTAAATGATTATTAATTCTCAAATCATTAATTTGAAAGGCACCTGGCAGACCTTCACACACAGACAGACACACACAAACATAAATGTGCATCTATCTATCTATCTATCTATCTATCTATCTATCTATCTATCTATCTATCTATCTATCTATCTATCTATCTATCTATCTATCTATCTATCTATCTATCTATCTAACTAACTAACTAACTAACTATCTATCTATCTATCTATCTATCTATCTATCTATCTATCAATATATCTATATTAATTTTATAAGACTAAATGATCATTAATTCTCAAATCTGTACTTTGAAAGGCACCTGGCAGACCTTCACACACACACAGACACACACAAACATAAATATGTATCTATATATCTATCGATGTATCTTTCTATCTATCTATCGATGTAACTATCTATCTATCTATCTATCTATCTATCTATATTAATTTTATAAGACTAAATGATTATTAATTCTCAAATCTTTACTTTGAAACGCACCTGGCAGACCTTCACACACACACACACAGACACACACAAACATAAATGTGTATCTATCTATCTATCTATCTATCTATCTATCTATCTATCTATCTATCTATCTATCTATCTATCTATCTATCTATCTATCTATCTATCTATCTATATTAATTTTATAAGACTAAATGATTATTAATTCTCAAATCTTTACTTTGAAAGGCACCTGGCACACCTTCACACACAGACAGACACACACAAACATAAATGTGTATCTATCTATCTATCTATCGATGTATCTATGTATCTATCTATCGATCTATCTATTTATCTATCTATCTATCTATCTATCTATCTATCTATCTATCTATCTATCTATCTATCTATCTATCTATCTATCTATCTATCTATCTATCTATCTATCTATCTATGTATCTATCTATCTGTCTATAGATCTATCGATCTATCTATCGATGTATCTATCGATGTATCTATCTATCTATCTATCTACCTATGTATCTATCTATCTGTCTATCGATCTATATATCGATGTATCTATCTATCTATCTATCTATCTATCTATCTATCTATCTATCTATCTATCTATCTATCTATCTATCTATCTATCTTATTTTCATTAGACTATGTCTATGTATCTATCTGTTAATCTATCTATCTATCTATATGTCCTATCTATTTATCTATCTATCTATCTTTCTATCTATCTATCTATCTATGTATCTATCTATCTATCTATCTATCTATCTATCTATCTATCTATCTATCTATCTATCTATCTATCTATCTATCTATCTATGTATCTATCTATCTGTCTATCGATCTATCGATCTGTCGATCGATGTATCTATCTATCTATCTATCTATCTATCTGTCTATATGTCTCTATATCTATCTATCTATCTATCTATCTATCGATGTATCTATCTATCTATCTATCTATCTATGTATCTATCTATCTGTCTATCGATCTATCGATCTATCTATCGATGTATCTATCTATCTATCTATCTATCTATCTATCTATCTATCTATCTATCTATCTATCTATCTATCTATCTATCTATCTATATTAATTTCATAAGACTAAATGATTATTAATTCTCAAATCTTTACTTTGAAAGGCACCTGGCAGACCTTCACACACACACAGACACACACAAACATAAATGTGTATCTATCTATCTATCGATGTATCGATGTATCTATCTATCTATCTATCTATCTATCTATCTATCTATCTATCTATCTATCTATCTATCTATCTATCTATCTATCTATCTATCTATCGATGTATCTATCTATCTATCTATCTATCTGTCTCTATATTTATCTATCTATCAATCTATCTATGTATCTATCTATCGATCTATCGATCTATCTATCGATGTATCGATCTGTCTATCTATCAATCTATCTATCTATCTATCCATCGATCTATCTATCTATCTATCTATCTATCTATCTATCTATCTATGTGTCTATATTAATTTCATTAGACTAAATGATTATTAATTCTCAAATCTTTACTTTGAAAGGCACCTGGCAGACCTTCACACACACACAGACACACACAAACATAAATGTGTATCTATCTATTTATCGATGTATCTATCGATGTATCTATCGATGTATTTATCTATCTATCTATCTATATTAATTTTATAAGACTAAATGATTATTAATTCTCGAATCTTTACTTTGAAAGGCACCTGGCAGACCTTCACACACAGACAGACACACACAAACATAAATGTGTATCTATCTATCTATCTATCTATCGATGTATCTATCTATCTATCTATCTATCTATCTATCTATCTATCTATCTATCTATCTATCTATCTATCTATCTATCTGTCTATATTAATTTCATTAGACTAAATGATTATTAATTCTCAAATATTTACTTTGAAAGGCACCTGGCAGACCTTCACACACACACAGACACACACAAACATAAATGTGTATCTATCTATCTATCGATGTATCTATCGATGTATCTATCTATCTATCTATCGATGTATCTATCTATCTATCTATCTATCTATATTAATTTTATAAGACTAAATGATTATTAATTCTCGAATCTTTACTTTGAAAGGCACCTGGCAGACCTTCACACACAGACAGACACACACAAACATAAATGTGTATCTATCTATCTATCTATCTATCTATCGATGTATCTATCTATCTATCTATCTATCTATCTATCTATCTATCTATCTATCTATATATCTATCTATCTATCTATCTATCTATCTATCTATCTATCTATCTATCTATGTATCTATCTATCTGTCTATCGATCTATCGATCTATCTATCGATGTATCTATCTATCTATCTATCTACCTATGTATCTATCTATCTGTCTATTGATATATCGATCTATATATCGATGTATCTATCTATCTATCTATCTATCTATCTATCTATCTATCTATCTATCTATCTATCTATCTATCTATCTATCTATCTATCTATGTATCTTATTTTCATTAGACTATGTCTATGTATCGATCTGTTAATCTATCTATCTATCTATCTATCTATCTATCTATCTATCTATCTATCTATCTATCTATCTATCTGTCTATCTGTCTATCTCTCTATCTCTCTATCTATCTATCTATGTATCTATCTATCTATCTATCTATCTATCTATCTATATATGTATTTATCTATCTATCTTTCTATCTATCTATCTGTCTATCTATGTATCTATCTATGTATCTATCTATCTTAATTTTATAACACTAAATGATTATTAATTTTCAAATCATTACTTTGAAAGGCACCTGGCAGACCTTCACACACACACACAGACACACACAAACATAAGTATCTATCTATCTATCTATCGATCTATCTATCTATCTATCTATCTATCGATGTATCTATCTATCTATCTATCTATCTATCTATCTATCTATCTATCTATCTATCTATCTATGTATCTATCTATCTGTCTATCGATCTATCGATCTATCTATCGATGTATTGATCTATCTATCTATCTATCTATCTATCTATCTATCTATCTATCTATCTATCTATATATCTATCTATCTATCTATCTGTCTCTATATCTATCTATCTATATATCTATATATCTATCTATGTATCTATCTATCTAAATATCTATCTATCTATCTATCTATCTATCTATCTATCTATCTATCTATCTATCTATCTATCTATCTATCTATCTATCTATCTATCTATCTATCTATCTATATGTCACAGTACTGTAGTGATGGTTGATTTGGAAGACCTTTGACTCAATTAATATGAAGAAATGACTTGAAATTAGAAATGAAAAGCATCCGCCTACTGAAACCCTTACTTATGAAAATCATGCTTTTCTCAGGTCAAAGGTCATTATGTGAGTGATGGCACCCAGGTTAATTTTATGACACTAAGTGATTATTAATTTTCAAATATGTACTTTGAAAAGCTCCTGGCAGACCTTCACACACACACACACACAGACACACACAAACATAAATGTGCATATCTAACATAAACTATCTATCTATCTATCTATCTATCTATCTATCTATCTATCTATCTATCTATCTATCTATCTATCTATCTATCTATCTATCTATCTATCTATCTATATTAATTTTATAAGACTAAATGATTATTAATTCTCAAATCTTTACTTTGAAAGGCACCTGGCACACCTTCACACACAGACAGACACACACAAACATAAATGTGTATCTATCTATCTATCTATCGATGTATCTATGTATCTATCTATCGATCTATCTATTTATCTATCTATCTATCTATCTATCTATCTATCTATCTATCTATCTATCTATCTATCTATCTATCTATCTATCTATGTATCTATCTATCTGTCTATAGATCTATCGATCTATCTATCGATGTATCTATCGATGTATCTATCTATCTATCTATCTACCTATGTATCTATCTATCTGTCTATCGATCTATATATCGATGTATCTATCTATCTATCTATCTATCTATCTATCTATCTATCTATCTATCTATCTATCTATCTTATTTTCATTAGACTATGTCTATGTATCTATCTGTTAATCTATCTATCTATCTATATGTCCTATCTATTTATCTATCTATCTATCTTTCTATCTATCTATCTATCTATGTATCTATCTATCTATCTATCTATCTATCTATCTATCTATCTATCTATCTATCTATGTATCTATCTATCTGTCTATCGATCTATCGATCTGTCGATCGATGTATCTATCTATCTATCTATCTATCTATCTGTCTATATGTCTCTATATCTATCTATCTATCTATCTATCTATCGATGTATCTATCTATCTATCTATCTATGTATCTATCTATCTGTCTATCGATCTATCGATCTATCTATCGATGTATCTATCTATCTATCTATCTATCTATCTATCTATCTATCTATCTATCTATCTATCTATCTATCTATCTATCTATCTATCTATCTATATTAATTTCATAAGACTAAATGATTATTAATTCTCAAATCTTTACTTTGAAAGGCACCTGGCAGACCTTCACACACACACAGACACACACAAACATAAATGTTTATCTATCTATCTATCGATGTATCGATGTATCTATCTATCTATCTATCTATCTATCTATCTATCTATCTATCTATCTATCTATCTATCTATCTATCTATCTATCTATCTATCTATCTATCTATCTATCTATCGATGTATCTATCTATCTATCTATCTATCTGTCTCTATATTTATCTATCTATCAATCTATCTATGTATCTATCTATCGATCTATCGATCTATCTATCGATGTATCGATCTGTCTATCTATCAATCTATCTATCTATCTATCTATCGATCTATCTATCTATCTATCTATCTATCTATCTATCTATCTATGTGTCTATATTAATTTCATTAGACTAAATGATTATTAATTCTCAAATCTTTACTTTGAAAGGCACCTGGCAGACCTTCACACACACACAGACACACACAAACATAAATGTGTATCTATCTATTTATCGATGTATCTATCGATGTATCTATCGATGTATTTATCTATCTATCTATCTATATTAATTTTATAAGACTAAATGATTATTAATTCTCGAATCTTTACTTTGAAAGGCACCTGGCAGACCTTCACACACAGACAGACACACACAAACATAAATGTGTATCTATCTATCTATCTATCTATCTATCGATGTATCTATCTATCTATCTATCTATCTATCTATCTATCTATCTATCTATCTATCTATCTATCTATCTATCTGTCTATATTAATTTCATTAGACTAAATGATTATTAATTCTCAAATATTTACTTTGAAAGGCACCTGGCAGACCTTCACACACACACAGACACACACAAACATAAATGTGTATCTATCTATCTATCGATGTATCTATCTATCTATCTATCTATCTATATTAATTTTATAAGACTAAATGATTATTAATTCTCGAATCTTTACTTTGAAAGGCACCTGGCAGACCTTCACACACAGACAGACACACACAAACATAAATGTGTATCTATCTATCTATCTATCTATCTATCGATGTATCTATCTATCTATCTATCTATCTATCTATCTATCTATCTATATATCTATCTATCTATCTATCTATCTATCTATCTATCTATCTATCTATCTATCTATCTATCTATGTATCTATCTATCTGTCTATCGATCTATCGATCTATCTATCGATGTATCTATCTATCTATCTATCTACCTATGTATCTATCTATCTGTCTATCGATGTATCGATCTATATATCGATGTATCCATCTATCTATCTATCTATCTATCTATCTATCTATCTATCTATCTATCTATCTATCTATCTATCTATGTATCTTATTTTCATTAGACTATGTCTATGTATCGATCTGTTAATCTATCTATCTATCTATCTATCTATCTATCTATCTATCTATCTATCTATCTATCTGTCTGTCTATCTGTCTATCTCTCTATCTCTCTATCTATCTATCTATGTATCTATCTATCTATCTATCTATCTATCTATCTATATATGTATTTATCTATCTATCTTTCTATCTATCTATCTGTCTATCTATGTATCTATCTATGTATCTATCTATCTTAATTTTATAACACTAAATGATTATTAATTTTCAAATCATTACTTTGAAAGGCACCTGGCAGACCTTCACACACACACACAGACACACACAAACATAAGTATCTATCTATCTATCTATCTATCTATCGATCTATCTATCTATCTATCTATCTATCGATGTATCTATCTATCTATCTATCTATCTATCTATCTATCTATCTATCTATCTATCTATCTATCTATCTATCTATCTATCTATCTATGTATCTATCTATCTGTCTATCGATCTATCGATCTATCTATCGATGTATTGATCTATCTATCTATCTATCTATCTATCTATCTATCTATCTATCTATCTATCTATCTATCTATATATCTATCTATCTATCTATCTGTCTCTATATCTATCTATCTATATATCTATATATCTATCTATGTATCTATCTATCTAAATATCTATCTATCTATCTATCTATCTATCTATCTATCTATCTATCTATCTATCTATATATCTATATATCTATCTATCTATATATCTATCTATCTATCTATCTAAATATGTATCTATCTATTTATCTATCTATCTATCTATCTATCTATCTATCTATCTATCTATCTATCTATCTATCTATCTATCTATCTATCTATCTATCTATCTATTTATCTATCTATTTGTCACAGTACTGTAGTGATGGTTGATTTGGAAGACCTTTGACTTAATTAATATGAATAAATGACTAGAAATTAGAAATGAAAAGCATCCGCCTACTGAAACCCTTACATATGAAAATCATGATTTTCTCAGGTCAAAGGTCATTATGTGAGTGATGGCACCCAGGTTAATTTTATAACACGAAATGATTACTAATTCTCAAATCTGTACTTTGAAAGGCACCTGGCAGACCTTCACATACACACAGACACACACAAACATAAATGTGTATCTATCTATCTATCGATGTATATATATATATATCTATCTATCTATCTATCTATTTATCTATATTAATTTTATAAGACTAAATGATTATTAATTCTCAAATCTTTACTTTGAAAGGCACCTGGTAGACCTTCACACACAGACAGACACACACAAACATAAATGTGTATCTATCTATCTATCTATCGATGTATCTATGTATCTATCTATCTATCTATCTATCTATCTATGTATCTATCTATCTGTCTATCGATCTATCTATCTATCTATCTACCTATGTATCTATCTATCTGTCTGTCGATGTATCGATCTATATATCGATGTATCGATTTATCTATCTATCTATCTATCTATCTATCTATCTATCTATCTATCTATCTATCTATCTATCTATCTATCTGTCTATCTATGTATCTATCTATCTATCTATCTATCTGTCTATATTAATTTTATAAGACTAAATGATTATTAATTCTCTAATCTTTACTTTGAAAGGCACCTGGCAGACCTTCACACACACACAGACACACACAAACATAAATGTGTATCTATCTATCTATCGATGTATCTATATATCTATCTATCGATGTATCTATCTATCTATCTATCTATCTATCTATCTATCTATCTATCTATCTATCATCTATCTATCTATCTATCTATCTATCTGTCTATCGATCTATCGATCTATCTATCTATGTATCTGTCTCTATATCTATCTATCTATGTATCTATCTATCTATCAATGTATCTATCTATCTATCTATCTATCTATCTATCTATCTATCCATCTATCTATGTATCTATCTATCTGTCTATCGATCTATCGATCTATCTATCTATCTATCTATCTATCTATGTATCTATCTATCTTAATTTCATTAGACTAAATGATTATTAATTCTCAAATCATTAATTTGAAAGGCACCTGGCAGACCTTCACACACAGACAGACACACACAAACATAAATGTGCATCTATCTATCTATCTATCTATCTATCTATCTATCTATCTATCTATCTATCTATCTATCTATCTATCTATCTATCCATCTTTCTATGTATCTATCTATCTGTCTATCGATCTATCGATCTATATATCTATCTATCTATCTATATATCTATCTATGTATCTATCTATCTTAATTTCATTAGACTAAATGATTATTAATTCTCAAATCATTAATTTGAAAGGCACCTGGCAGACCTTCACACACAGACAGACACACACAAACATAAATGTGCATCTATCTATCTATCTATCTATCTATCTATCTATCTATCTATCTATCTATCTATCTATCTATCTATCTATCTAACTAACTAACTAACTAACTATCTATCTATCTATCTATCTATCTATCTATCAATATATCTATATTAATTTTATAAGACTAAATGATCATTAATTCTCAAATCTGTACTTTGAAAGGCACCTGGCAGACCTTCACACACACACAGACACACACAAACATAAATATGTATCTATATATCTATCGATGTATTTTTCTATCTATCTATCTATGTAACTATCTATCTATCTATATATCTATCTATATTAATTTTATAAGACTAAATGATTATTAATTCTCAAATCTTTACTTTGAAACGCACCTGGCAGACCTTCACACACACACACACAGACACACACAAACATAAATGTGTATCTATCTATCTATCTATCTATCTATCTATCTATCTATCTATCTATCTATCTATCTATCTATCTATCTATATTAATTTTATAAGACTAAATGATTATTAATTCTCAAATCTTTACTTTGAAAGGCACCTGGCACACCTTCACACACAGACAGACACACACAAACATAAATGTGTATCTATCTATCTATCTATCGATGTATCTATGTATCTATCTATCGATCTATCTATTTATCTATCTATCTATCTATCTATCTATCTATCTATCTATCTATCTATCTATGTATCTATCTATCTGTCTATAGATCTATCGATCTATCTATCGATGTATCTATCGATGTATCTATCTATCTATCTATCTACCTATGTATCTATCTATCTGTCTATCGATGTATCGATCTATATATCGATGTATCTATCTATCTATCTATCTATATATCTATCTATCTATCTATCTATCTATCTATCTATCTATCTATCTATCTATCTATCTATCTATCTATCTTATTTTCATTAGACTATGTCTATGTATCTATCTGTTAATCTATCTATCTATCTATATGTCCTATCTATTTATCTATCTATCTATCTTTCTATCTATCTATCTATCTATGTATCTATCTATCTATCTATCTATCTATCTATCTATCTATCTATCTATCTATCTATCTATGTATCTATCTATCTGTCTATCGATCTATCGATCTGTCGATCGATGTATCTATCTATCTATCTATCTATCTATCTGTCTATATGTCTCTATATCTATCTATCTATCTATCTATCTATCGATGTATCTATCTATCTATCTATCTATGTATCTATCTATCTGTCTATCGATCTATCGATCTATCTATGGATGTATCTATCGATGTATCTATCTATCTATCTATCTATCTATCTATCTATCTATCTATCTATCTATCTATCTATCTATCTATCTATCTATCTATCTGTCTATATTAATTTCATAAGACTAAATGATTATTAATTCTCAAATCTTTACTTTGAAAGGCACCTGGCAGACCTTCACACACACACAGACACACACAAACATAAATGTGTATCTATCTATCTATCGATGTATCTATCGATGTATCTATCTATCTATCTATCTATCTATCTATCTATCTATCTATCTATCTATCTATCTATCTATCTATCTATCTATCTATCTATCTGTCTATTTATCTATCTATATATCTATATATCTATCTATCTATCTATCTATCTATCTATCTATCTATCTATCTAAATATGTATCTATCTATTTATCTATCTATCTATCTATCTATCTATCTATCTATCTATCTATCTATCTATCTATCTATCTATCTATCTATTTATCTATCTATTTGTCACAGTACTGTAGTGATGGTTGATTTGGAAGACCTTTGACTAAATTAATATGAAGAAATGACTAGAAATTAGAAATGAAAAGCATCCGCCTACTGAAACCCTTACATATGAAAATCATGATTTTTTCAGGTCAAAGGTCATTATGTGAGTGATGGCACCCAGGTTAATTTTATAACACGAAATGATGACTAATTCTCAAATCTGTACATTGAAAGGCACCTGGCAGACCTTCACACACACACAGACACACACAAACATAAATGTGTATCTATCTATCTATCGATGTATATATATATCTATCTATCGATGTATCTATCTATCTATCTATCTATCTATCTATCTATCTATCTATATTAATTTTATAACACTAAATGATTATTAATTCTCAAATCTTTACTTTGAAAGGCACCTGGCAGACCTTCACACACAGACAGACACACACAAACATAAATGTGTATCTATCTATCTATCTATCAATGTATCTATGTATCTATCTATCTATCTATCTATCTATCTATGTATCTATCTATCTGTCTATCGATCTATCTATCTATCTATCGATGTATCTATCTATCTATCTATCTACCTATGTATCTATCTATCTGTCTATCGATGTATCGATCTATATATCGATGTATCGATTTATCTATCTATCTATCTATCTATCTACCTATGTATCTATCTATCTGTCTATCGATGTATCGATCTATGTATCGATGTATATATCTATCTATCTATCTATCTATCTATCTATCTATCTATCTATCTATCTATCTATATTAATTTTATAACACTAAATGATTATTAATTCTCAAATATTTACTTTGAAAGGCACCTGGCAGACCTTCACACACAGACAGACACACACAAACATAAATGTGTATCTATCTATCTATCTATCGATGTATCTATGTATCTATGTATCTATCTATCTATCTATCTATCTATCTATCTATCTGTCTATCGATCTATCTACCTATCTATCGATGTATCTATCTATCTATCTATCGATGTATCTATCTATCTATCTATCTATCTATCTATCTATCTATCTATCTATCTATCTATCTATCTATCTATCTATCTATCTATCGATGTATCTATCTATCTATCTATCTATCTATCTATTTATCTGTCTCTATATCTATCTATCTATCAATCTATCTATGTATCTATCTATCGATCTATCGATCTATCTATCGATGTATCGATCTATCTATCTATCTATCTATCTATCTATCTATCTATCTATCTATCTATCTATCTATCTATCTATCTGTCTATCTATCAATCTATCTATCTATCTATTTATCTATCTATCTATCTATCTGTCTATCTATCTATCTATCTATCTATATATCTATCTAACTATCTATCTATATATCTATATATCTATCTATCTATCTATATTAATTTCATAAGACTAAATGATTATTAATTCTCAAATCTTTACTTTGAAAGGCACCTGGCAGACCTTCACACACACACAGACACACACAAACATAAATGTGTATCTATCTATCTATCAATGTATCTATCTATCTATCTATCTATATATATATCTATCTATCTATCTATCTATCTATCTATCTATCTATCTATCTATCTATATTAATTTTATAACACTAAATGATTATTAATTCTCAAATCTTTACTTTGAAAGGCACCTGGCAGACCTTCACACACAGACAGACACACACAAACAAATATAAATGTGTATCTATCTATCTATCTATCTATCGATGTATCTATGTATCTATCTATCTACCTATGTATCTATCTATCTGTCTATCGATGTATCGATCTATATATCGATGTATCGATTTATCTATCTATCTATCTATCTATCTATCTATCTATCTATCTATCTATCTATCTATCTATCTATCTATCTATCTATCTATCTATGTATCTATCTATCTATCTATCTATCTGTCTATATTAATTTTATAAGACTAAATGATTATTAATTCTCAAATCTTTACTTTGAAAGGCACCTGGCAGACCTTCACACACACACAGACACACACAAACATAAATGTGTATCTATCTATCTATCGATGTATCGATGTATCTATCTATCTATCTATCTATCTATCTATCTATCTATCTATCTATCTATCTATCTATCTATCTATCTATCGATGTATCTATCTATCTATCTATCTATCTGTCTCTATATTTATCTATCTATCAATCTATCTATGTATCTATCTATCGATCTATCGATCTATCTATCGATGTATAGATCTATCTATCTATCAATCTATCTATCTATCTATCTATCTATCGATCTATCTATCTATCTATCTATCTATCTATCTATCTATCTATCTATCTATGTGTCTATATTAATTTCATTAGACTAAATGATTATTAATTCTCAAATCTTTACTTTGAAAGGCACCTGGCAGACCTTCACACACACACAGACACACACAAACATAAATGTGTATCTATCTATCTATCGATGTATCTATCGATGTATCTATCGATGTATCTATCGATGTATCTATCTATCTATCTATCTATATTAATTTTATAAGACTAAATGATTATTAATTCTCGAATCTTTACTTTGAAAGGCACCTGGCAGACCTTCACACACAGACAGACACACACAAACATAAATGTGTATCTATCTATCTATCTATCTATCGATGTATCTATCTATCTATCTATCTATCTATCTATCTATCTATCTATCTATCTATCTATCTATCTATCTATCTATCTATCTATCTATCTATCTATCTATCTATGTATCTATCTATCTATCTATCTGTCTATATTAATTTCATTAGACTAAATGATTATTAATTCTCAAATATTTACTTTGAAAGGCACCTGGCAGACCTTCACACACACACAGACACACACAAACATAAATGTGTATCTATCTATCTATCGATGTATCTATCGATGTATCTATCTATCTATCTATCGATGTATCTATCTATCTATCTATCTATCTATCTATCTATCTATCTATCTATCTATCTATATCGATCTATCGATCTATCGATCTATCTATCTATCTATCTATCTATCTATCTATCTATCTATGTATCTATCTATCTGTCTATCGATCTATCGATCTATCTATCGATGTATCTATCTATCTATCTATCTACCTATGTATCTATCTATCTGTCTATCGATGTATCGATCTATATATCGATGTATCCATCTATCTATCTATCTATCTATCTATCTATCTATCTATCTATCTATCTATCTATCTATCTATCTATGTATCTTATTTTCATTAGACTATGTCTATGTATCTATCTGTTAATCTATCTATCTCTCTATCTCTCTATCTATCTATCTATGTATCTATCTATCTATCTATCTATCTATCTATCTATATATGTATTTATCTATCTATCTTTCTATCTATCTATCTGTCTATCTATGTATCTATCTATGTATCTATCTATCTTAATTTTATAACACTAAATGATTATTAATTCTCAAATCTTTACTTTGAAAGGCACCTGGCAAACCTTCACACACAGACAGACACACACAAACATAAATGTGTATCTATCTATCTATCGATGTATCTATCGATGTACTGTATCTATCTATCTATCTATCTATCTATCTATATATGTATTTATCTATCTATCTTTCTATCTATCTATCTGTCTATCTATGTATCTATCTATGTATCTATCTATCTTAATTTTATAACACTAAATGATTATTAATTCTCGAATCTTTACTTTGAAAGGCACCTGGCAGACCTTCACACACAGACAGACACACACAAACATAAATGTGTATCTATCTATCTATCTATCTATCTATCGATGTATCTATCTATCTATCTATCTATCTATCTATCTATCTATCTATCTATATCGATCTATCGATCTATCGATCTATCTATCTATCTATCTATCTATCTATCTATCTATCTATGTATCTATCTATCTGTCTATCGATCTATCGATCTATCTATCGATGTATCTATCTATCTATCTATCTACCTATGTATCTATCTATCTGTCTATCGATGTATCGATCTATATATCGATGTATCCATCTATCTATCTATCTATCTATCTATCTATCTATCTATCTATCTATCTATCTATCTATCTATGTATCTTATTTTCATTAGACTATGTCTATGTATCTATCTGTTAATCTATCTATCTCTCTATCTCTCTATCTATCTATCTATGTATCTATCTATCTATCTATCTATCTATCTATCTATATATGTATTTATCTATCTATCTTTCTATCTATCTATCTGTCTATCTATGTATCTATCTATGTATCTATCTATCTTAATTTTATAACACTAAATGATTATTAATTCTCAAATCTTTACTTTGAAAGGCACCTGGCAGACCTTCACACACAGACAGACACACACAAACATAAATGTGTATCTATCTATCTATCGATGTATCTATCGATGTACTGTATCTATCTATCTATCTATCTATCTATCTATCTATCTATCTATCTATCTATCTATCTATCTATCTATCTATCTATCTATCTATCTATCTATCGATGTATATATATATCTATCTATCTATCTATCTATCTATCTAAATATGTATCTATCTATTTATCTATCTATCTATCTATCTATCTATCTATCTATCTATCTATCTATCTATCTATCTATCTATCTATCTATCTATCTATCTATCTATCTATTTACCTATCTACCTACCGACCTACCTATCTATCTATCTATCTATTTATATATCTATTTATCTATCTATCTATCTATCTATCTATCTATCTATCTATCTATCTATCTATCTATCTATCTATCTATCTATCTATCTATCTATCTATCTATATTAATTTTATAACACTAAATGATTATTAATTCTCAAATCTTTACTTTGAAAGGCACCTGGCAGACCTTCACACACAGACACAAACAAACATAAATGTGCATCTATCTATCTATCTATCTATATATCTATCTATCTATATATCTATCTATCTATCTATCTAAATATGTATCTATCTATTTATCTATCTATCTATCTATCTATCTATCTATCTATCTATCTATCTATCTATCTATCTATCTATCTATCTATCTATCTATCTATCTATCTATCTATCTATCTATCTATCTATTTATCTATCTATTTGTCACAGTACTGTAGTGATGGTTGATTTGGAAGACCTTTGACTAAATTAATATAAAGAAATGACTAGAAATTAGAAATGAAAAGCATCCGCCTACTGAAACCCTTACATATGAAAATCATGATTTTCTCAGGTCAAAGGTCATTATGTGAGTGATGGCACCCAGGTTAATTTTATAACACGAAATGATTACTAATTCTCAAATCTGTACTTTGAAAGGCACCTGGCAGACCTTCACATACACACAGACACACACAAACATAAATGTGTATCTATCTATCTATCGATGTATATATATATCTATCTATCGATGTATCTATCTATCTATCTATCTATCTATCTATCTATCTATCTATCTATCTATCTATCTATCTATATTAATTTTATAACACTAAATGATTATTAATTCTCAAATCTTTACTTTGAAAGGCACCTGGCAGACCTTCACACACAGACAGACACACACAAACATAAATGTGTATCTATCTATCTATCTATCAATGTATCTATGTATCTATCTATCTATCTATCTATCTATCTATCTATCTATGTATCTATCTGTCTATCGATCTATCTATCTATCTATCGATGTATCTATCTGTCTATCTATCTACCTATGTATATATCTATCTGTCTATCGATGTATCGATCTATATATCGATGTATCGATTTATCTATCTATCTATCTATCTATCTATCTATCTATCTATCTATCTATCTATCTTTCTATCTATCTATCTATCTATCTATCTATCTATCTATCTATCTATCTATCTATCTATGTATCTATCTATCTATCTATCTATCTGTCTATATTAATTTTATAAGACTAAATGATTATTAATTCTCAAATCTTTACTTTGAAAGGCACCTGGCAGACCTTCACACACACACACACAGACACACACAAACATAAATGTGTATCTATCTATCTATCGATCTATCTATCGATCTATCTATCGATCTATCTATCTATCTATCTATCTATCTATCTATCTATCTATCTATCTATCTATCTATCTATCTATCTATCTATCTATCTATCGATGTATCTATCTATCTATCTATCTATCTGTCTCTATATTTATCTATCTATCAATCTATCTATGTATCTATCTATCGATCTATCGATCTATCTATCGATGTATCGATCTATCTATCTATCTATCTATCTATCTATCTATCTATCTATCTATCTATCTATCTATCTATCTATCTATCTATCTATCTATCTATCTATGTATCTATCTATCTATCTATCTATCTGTCTATATTAATTTCATTAGACTAAACGATTATTAATTCTCAAATCCTTACTTTGAAAAGGCACCTGGCAGACCTTCACACACACACAGACACACACAAACATAAATGTGTATCTATCTATCTATCTATCGATGTATCTATCTATCTATCTATCTATGTGTCTATCTATCTGTCTATCGATGTATCGATCTATATATCGATGTATCGATTTATCTATCTATCTATCTATCTATCTATCTATCTATCTATCTATCTATCTATCTTTTTATCTATCTATCTATATTAATTTTATAAGACTAAATGATTATTAATTCTCAAATCTTTACTTTGAAAGGCACCTGGCAGACCTTCACACACACACAGACACACACAAACATAAATTTATGTAATGTATGTCATAACAAGCCATAACAAGTTAGTTGTAAATCCATTCTCTTAACAGAACCCATAGAAAGGTTGGCTTCTAAACACAATTAGTTCAATGTGATGAATTCTGAAATGTCTGAGTGTTTTAGTGTATGTCCAAACATAATATAAGTGATTCAGTGATTAGTTGCATGAACTTGATGAGAAAAGACGAATAAAGCCATAAAAAGTTAGTTGTAATCCATTTCTTAGCAGAACCCATAGAAAGGTTGATTTCTAAACACAATTAGTTCAATGTGATGAATTATGATATATCTGAGTGTTGTAGTGTATCTCCAACGAAAATACATGATTCAGTGATTAGTTGCATGAACTTGCTGAGAACAGACGAATAAAGCCATAAAAAGTTAGTTGTAATCCATTTCTTAGCAAAACACATAGAAAGGTTGATTTCTAAACACAATTAGTTCAATGTGATGAATTCTGATAATTCTGAGTGTTGTAGTGTATCTCCAACGAGAATAAGTGATTTAGTGATTAGTTGCATGAACTTGATGAGAAAAGACGAATAAAGCCATAAAAAGCTAGTTGTAATCCATTTCTTAGCAGAACACATAGAAAGGTTGATTTCTAAACACAATTCGTTCAATGTGATGAATTCTGATATATCTGAGTGTTTTTGGGTATCTCCAATGAGAATAAATGATTCAGTGATTAGTTGCATGAACTTGCTGAGAAAAGACGAATAAAGCCATAAAAAGTTAGTTGTAATCCATTTCTTAGCAGAACACATAGAAAGGTCAATTTCTAAACACAATTCGTTCAATGTGATGAATTCTGATATATCTGAGTGTTGTAGTGTATCTCCAACGAAAATAAATGATTCAGTGATTAGTTGCATGAACTTGCTGAGAACAGACG
This sequence comes from Scomber japonicus, assembly GCF_027409825.1. Taxonomy (NCBI): domain Eukaryota; kingdom Metazoa; phylum Chordata; class Actinopteri; order Scombriformes; family Scombridae; genus Scomber; species Scomber japonicus. Next base: position 29,044,895 of record NC_070587.1, on the reverse strand, counting down.
AATAAAGCCATAAAAAGTTAGTTGTAATCCATTCTCGTAGCAGAACACATAGAAAGGTGATTTCGAAACATAATTAGTTCAATGTGATGAATTCTGATATATCTGAGAGTTGTAGTGTATCTCCAACGAAAATAAATGACTCAGTGATTAGTTGCATGAACTTGCTGAGAACAGACGAATAAAGCCATAAAAAGTTAGTTGTAATCCATTTTCTTAGGAGAACACATAGAAAGGTTGATTTCTAAACACAATTAGTTCAATGTGATGAATTCTGATATATCTGAGTGTTTTATTGTGTCTCCAACGAGAATAAGTGATTCAGTGATTAGTTGAATGAACTTGCTGAGAACAGACGAATAAAGCCATAAAAAGTTAGTTGTAATCCATTTTCTTAGCAGAACACATAGAAAGGTTGATTTCTAAACACAATTCGTTCAATGTGATGAATTCTGATATATCTGAGTGTTTTAGTGTATCTCCAATGAGAATAAATGATTCAGTGATTAGTTGCATGAACTTGCTGAGAACAGACGAATAAAGCCATAAAAAGTTATTTGTATCCATTCTCGTAGGGGAACCCATAGCAATGTTGATTTCTTAGCAGAACCCATAGAAAGGTTGATTTCTAAATACAATTAGTTCAATGTGAAGAATTCTGAAATATCTGAGTGTTTCAGTTTATGTCAGATTATGTGATTCAGTGATTAGTTGCATCAACTGGCTGAGAACAGACGAATTAATCCATAAAAGTTAGTTTGTAATACAATATTTTAGCAGAACCTATAGAAAGGTTGATTTCTAAACACAACTACACACTATACACAACTACACAACTACACACTATACAAAACTACACAACTACACACTATACACAACTACACAAATACATACTGCAATACACAAACACAAAAACAATATACACAATTACACAACTACACACTATACACAACTACACAACTACACACTATACACAACTACACAAATACACACTGCAATACACACACACAATATAAACAACTACACACTGCAATACACAAACACTATACACTACTACACACTGCAATACACACACACACAATATACACAACTACACACTATACACAACTACACAACTACACACTGCAATACACACACACAAAAACAATATACACACCTACACAACTACACACTATACACAACTACACAACTACACAACTACACACTATACACAACTACACAATTACACAACCACACAATATACACAACTACACAACTACACACCATACACAACTACACAAATACACACTGCAATACACACAATATAAACAACTACGCACTGCAATACACACACACTATGCACAACTACACACTGCAATACACACAGACTATACAGAACTACACACTGCAATATACACAACTACACACTATACACAACTACACAACTACACACTGCAATACACAAACAGACACACATAATATACACAACTACACAAATACACACTGCAATACACACACACAATATAAACAACGACACACTGCAATATACACACACTATACACAACTACACACTGTAATACACAAAAACAAAAACAATATACACAACTACACACTATACACAACTACACACTGCAATACACACACACTATACACAACTACACACTGCAATATACACAACTACACACTATACACAACTACACAACTACACAACTACACACTATACACAACTACACACTGCAATACACACAAACAAAAACAATATACACAACTACACACTATACACAACTACACAATTACACACTGCAATACACACCAACAAACACAATATACACAACTACACACTATACACAACTACACAACTACACACTATACACAACTGCGCACCTACACACTATACACAACTACACAACTACACACTATACACAAATACACACTGCAATACACACACACTATACACAACTACATACTGCAATACACACACACACAATATACACAACTATACACTATACACAACTACACACTGCAATACACACACACACAATATACAAAACTACACAACTACACACTGCAATACACACACACAAACACAATATACACAACTACACACTATACACAACTACAACAACTATCTATCTATCTATCTATCTATCTATCTATCTATCTATCTATCTATCTATCTATCTATCTATCTATCTATCTATCTATCAGAATAAATGATTCAGTGATTAGTTGCATGAACTTGCTGAGAACAGACAAATAAAGCCATAAAAAGTTAGTTGTAATCCATTTCTTAGCAGAACCAATAGAAAGGTTGATTTCTAAACACAATTAGTTCAATGTGATGAATTCTGAAATATCTGAGTGTTTCAGTTTATGTCTAAACTGAATATAAGTGATTCAGTGATTAGTTGCATGAACTGGCTGAGAACAGACGAATAAAGCCATAAAAAAATAGTTGTAATACAATATTTTAGCAGAACCTATAGAAAGGTTGATTTCTAAACACAATTACACACTATAAACAACTACACACTATACACAACTACACAAGTACACACTGCAATACACACAAACAAAAACAACACACACAATATACACAACTACACGCTATACACAATTACACAACTACACAACTACACACTGCAATACACACACACGCACACACACACACACACACACACACACAATATACGCAACTACACAATTAGTTCAATGTGATGAATTCTGAAATATCTGAGTGTTTTAGTGTATGTCCAACGAGAATAGGTGATTCAGTGATTAGTTGCATGAATTTGCTGAGAACAGACGAATAAAGCCATAAAAAGTTAATTGTAATCCATTCTCTTAGCAGAACCCATAGAAAGGTTGATTTCTCAACACAATTAGTTCAATGTGATGAATTCTGATATATCTGAGTGTTGTAGTGTATCTCCAACGAAAATACATGATTCAGTGATTAGTTGCATGAACTTGCTGAGAACAGACGAATAAAGCCATAAAAAGTTAGTTGTAATCCATTTCTTAGCAAAACACATAGAAAGGTTGATTTCTAAACACAATTAGTTCAATGTGATGAATTCTGATAATTCTGAGTGTTGTAGTGTATCTCCAACGAGAATAAGTGATTTAGTGATTAGTTGCATGAACTTGATGAGAAAAGACGAATAAAGCCATAAAAAGCTAGTTGTAATCCATTTCTTAGCAGAACACATAGAAAGGTTGATTTCTAAACACAATTCGTTCAATGTGATGAATTCTGATATATCTGAGTGTTTTTGGGTATCTCCAATGAGAATAAATGATTCAGTGATTAGTTGCATGAACTTGCTGAGAAAAGACGAATAAAGCCATAAAAAGTTAGTTGTAATCCATTTCTTAGCAGAACACATAGAAAGGTCAATTTCTAAACACAATTCGTTCAATGTGATGAATTCTGATATATCTGAGTGTTGTAGTGTATCTCCAACGAAAATAAATGATTCAGTGATTAGTTGCATGAACTTGCTGAGAACAGACGAATAAAGCCATAAAAAGTTAGTTGTAATCCATTTCTTAGCAGAACACATAGAAAGGTGATTTCGAAACATAATTAGTTCAATGTGATGAATTCTGATATATCTGAGAGTTGTAGTGTATCTCCAACGAAAATAAATGACTCAGTGATTAGTTGCATGAACTTGCTGAGAACAGACGAATAAAGCCATAAAAAGTTAGTTGTAATCCATTTTCTTAGGAGAACACATAGAAAGGTTGATTTCTAAACACAATTAGTTCAATGTGATGAATTCCGATATATCTGAGTGTTGTAGTGTATCTCCAACGAAAATAAATGATTCAGTGATTAGTTGCATGAAATTGCTGAGAACAGACGAATAAAGCCATAAAAAGTTAGTTGTAATCCATTTCTTAGCAGAACCCATAGAAAGGTTGATTTCTAAACACAATTAGTTCAATGTGATGAATTCTGATATATCTGAGTGTTTTAGTGTGTCTCCAACGAGAATAAGTGATTCAGTGATTAGTTGAATGAACTTGCTGAGAACAGACGAATAAAGCCATAAAAAGTTAGTTGTAATCCATTTTCTTAGCAGAACACATAGAAAGGTTGATTTCTAAACACAATTCGTTCAATGTGATGAATTCTGATATATCTGAGTGTTTTAGTGTATCTCCAATGAGAATAAATGATTCAGTGATTAGTTGCATGAACTTGCTGAGAACAGACGAATAAAGCCATAAAAAGTTATTTGTATCCATTCTCGTAGGGGAACCCATAGCAATGTTGATTTCTTAGCAGAACCCATAGAAAGGTTGATTTCTAAATACAATTAGTTCAATGTGAAGAATTCTGAAATATCTGAGTGTTTCAGTTTATGTCAGATTATGTGATTCAGTGATTAGTTGCATCAACTGGCTGAGAACAGACGAATTAATCCATAAAAGTTAGTTTGTAATACAATATTTTAGCAGAACCTATAGAAAGGTTGATTTCTAAACACAACTACACACTATACACAACTACACAACTACACACTATACAAAACTACACAACTACACACTATACACAACTACACAAATACATACTGCAATACACAAACACAAAAACAATATACACAATTACACAACTACACACTATACACAACTACACAACTACACACTATACACAACTACACAAATACACACTGCAATACACACACACAATATAAACAACTACACACTGCAATACACAAACACTATACACTACTACACACTGCAATACACACACACACAATATACACAACTACACACTATACACAACTACACAACTACACACTGCAATACACACACACAAAAACAATATACACACCTACACAACTACACACTATACACAACTACACAACTACACAACTACACACTATACACAACTACACAATTACACAACCACACAATATACACAACTACACAACTACACACCATACACAACTACACAAATACACACTGCAATACACACAATATAAACAACTACGCACTGCAATACACACACACTATGCACAACTACACACTGCAATACACACAGACTATACAGAACTACACACTGCAATATACACAACTACACACTATACACAACTACACAACTACACACTGCAATACACAAACAGACACACATAATATACACAACTACACAAATACACACTGCAATACACACACACAATATAAACAACGACACACTGCAATATACACACACTATACACAACTACACACTGTAATACACAAAAACAAAAACAATATACACAACTACACACTATACACAACTACACACTGCAATACACACACACTATACACAACTACACACTGCAATATACACAACTACACACTATACACAACTACACAACTACACAACTACACACTATACACAACTACACACTGCAATACACACAAACAAAAAAAATATACACAACTACACACTATACACAACTACACAATTACACACTGCAATACACACCAACAAACACAATATACACAACTACACACTATACACAACTACACAACTACACACTATACACAAATACACAAATACACACTGCAATACACACACACTATACACAACTACATACTGCAATACACACACACACAATATACACAACTATACACTATACACAACTACACACTGCAATACACACACACACAATATACAAAACTACACAACTACACACTGCAATACACACACACAAACACAATATACACAACTACACACTATACACAACTACAACAACTATCTATCTATCTATCTATCTATCTATCTATCTATCTATCTATCTATCTATCTATCTATCTATCTATCAGAATAAATGATTCAGTGATTAGTTGCATGAACTTGCTGAGAACAGACAAATAAAGCCATAAAAAGTTAGTTGTAATCCATTTCTTAGCAGAACCAATAGAAAGGTTGATTTCTAAACACAATTAGTTCAATGTGATGAATTCTGAAATATCTGAGTGTTTCAGTTTATGTCTAAACAGAATATAAGTGATTCAGTGATTAGTTGCATGAACTGGCTGAGAACAGACGAATAAAGCCATAAAAAAATAGTTGTAATACAATATTTTAGCAGAACCTATAGAAAGGTTGATTTCTAAACACAATTACACACTATAAACAACTACACACTATACACAACTACACAAGTACACACTGCAATACACACAAACAAAAACAACACACACAATATACACAACTACACGCTATACACAATTACACAACTACACAACTACACACTGCAATACACACACACGCACACACACACACACACACACACACACAATATACGCAACTACACAATTAGTTCAATGTGATGAATTCTGAAATATCTGAGTGTTTTAGTGTATGTCCAACGAGAATAGGTGATTCAGTGATTAGTTGCATGAATTTGCTGAGAACAGACGAATAAAGCCATAAAAAGTTAATTGTAATCCATTCTCTTAGCAGAACCCATAGAAAGGTTGATTTCTCAACACAATTAGTTCAATGTGATGAATTCTGATATATCTGAGTGTTGTAGTGTATCTCCAACGAAAATACATGATTCAGTGATTAGTTGCATGAACTTGCTGAGAACAGACGAATAAAGCCATAAAAAGTTAGTTGTAATCCATTTCTTAGCAAAACACATAGAAAGGTTGATTTCTAAACACAATTAGTTCAATGTGATGAATTCTGATAATTCTGAGTGTTGTAGTGTATCTCCAACGAGAATAAGTGATTTAGTGATTAGTTGCATGAACTTGATGAGAAAAGACGAATAAAGCCATAAAAAGCTAGTTGTAATCCATTTCTTAGCAGAACACATAGAAAGGTTGATTTCTAAACACAATTCGTTCAATGTGATGAATTCTGATATATCTGAGTGTTTTTGGGTATCTCCAATGAGAATAAATGATTCAGTGATTAGTTGCATGAACTTGCTGAGAAAAGACGAATAAAGCCATAAAAAGTTAGTTGTAATCCATTTCTTAGCAGAACACATAGAAAGGTCAATTTCTAAACACAATTCGTTCAATGTGATGAATTCTGATATATCTGAGTGTTGTAGTGTATCTCCAACGAAAATAAATGATTCAGTGATTAGTTGCATGAACTTGCTGAGAACAGACGAATAAAGCCATAAAAAGTTAGTTGTAATCCATTTCTTAGCAGAACACATAGAAAGGTGATTTCGAAACATAATTAGTTCAATGTGATGAATTCTGATATATCTGAGAGTTGTAGTGTATCTCCAACGAAAATAAATGACTCAGTGATTAGTTGCATGAACTTGCTGAGAACAGACGAATAAAGCCATAAAAAGTTAGTTGTAATCCATTTTCTTAGGAGAACACATAGAAAGGTTGATTTCTAAACACAATTAGTTCAATGTGATGAATTCCGATATATCTGAGTGTTGTAGTGTATCTCCAACGAAAATAAATGATTCAGTGATTAGTTGCATGAAATTGCTGAGAACAGACGAATAAAGCCATAAAAAGTTAGTTGTAATCCATTTCTTAGCAGAACCCATAGAAAGGTTGATTTCTAAACACAATTAGTTCAATGTGATGAATTCTGATATATCTGAGTGTTTTAGTGTGTCTCCAACGAGAATAAGTGATTCAGTGATTAGTTGAATGAACTTGCTGAGAACAGACGAATAAAGCCATAAAAAGTTAGTTGTAATCCATTTTCTTAGCAGAACACATAGAAAGGTTGATTTCTAAACACAATTCGTTCAATGTGATGAATTCTGATATATCTGAGTGTTTTAGTGTATCTCCAATGAGAATAAATGATTCAGTGATTAGTTGCATGAACTTGCTGAGAACAGACGAATAAAGCCATAAAAAGTTATTTGTATCCATTCTCGTAGGGGAACCCATAGCAATGTTGATTTCTTAGCAGAACCCATAGAAAGGTTGATTTCTAAATACAATTAGTTCAATGTGATGAATTCTGAAATATCTGAGTGTTTCAGTTTATGTCAGATTATGTGATTCAGTGATTAGTTGCATCAACTGGCTGAGAACAGACGAATTAATCCATAAAAGTTAGTTTGTAATACAATATTTTAGCAGAACCTATAGAAAGGTTGATTTCTAAACACAACTACACACTATACACAACTACACAACTACACACTATACAAAACTACACAACTACACACTATACACAACTACACAAATACATACTGCAATACACAAACACAAAAACAATATACACAATTACACAACTACACACTATACACAACTACACAACTACACACTATACACAACTACACAAATACACACTGCAATACACACACACAATATAAACAACTACACACTGCAATACACAAACACTATACACTACTACACACTGCAATACACACACACACAATATACACAACTACACACTATACACAACTACACAACTACACACTGCAATACACACACACAAAAACAATATACACACCTACACAACTACACACTATACACAACTACACAACTACACAACTACACACTATACACAACTACACAATTACACAACCACACAATATACACAACTACACAACTACACACCATACACAACTACACAAATACACACTGCAATACACACAATATAAACAACTACGCACTGCAATACACACACACTATGCACAACTACACACTGCAATACACACAGACTATACAGAACTACACACTGCAATATACACAACTACACACTATACACAACTACACAACTACACACTGCAATACACAAACAGACACACATAATATACACAACTACACAAATACACACTGCAATACACACACACAATATAAACAACGACACACTGCAATATACACACACTATACACAACTACACACTGTAATACACAAAAACAAAAACAATATACACAACTACACACTATACACAACTACACACTGCAATACACACACACTATACACAACTACACACTGCAATATACACAACTACACACTATACACAACTACACAACTACACAACTACACACTATACACAACTACACACTGCAATACACACAAACAAAAACAATATACACAACTACACACTATACACAATTACACAACTACACACTGCAATACACACCAACAAACACAATATACACAACTACACACTATACACAACTACACAACTACACACTATACACAACTGCGCACCTACACACTATACACAACTACACAACTACACACTATACACAAATACACAAATACACACTGCAATACACACACACTATACACAACTACATACTGCAATACACACACACACAATATACACAACTATACACTATACACAACTACACACTGAATACACACACACACAATATACAAAACTACACAACTACACACTGCAATACACACACACAAACACAATATACACAACTACACACTATACACAACTACAACAACTATCTATCTATCTATCTATCTATCTATCTATCTATCTATCTATCTATCTATCTATCAGAATAAATGATTCAGTGATTAGTTGCATGAACTTGCTGAGAACAGACAAATAAAGCCATAAAAAGTTAGTTGTAATCCATTTCTTAGCAGAACCAATAGAAAGGTTGATTTCTAAACACAATTAGTTCAATGTGATGAATTCTGAAATATCTGAGTGTTTCAGTTTATGTCTAAACAGAATATAAGTGATTCAGTGATTAGTTGCATGAACTGGCTGAGAACAGACGAATAAAGCCATAAAAAAATAGTTGTAATACAATATTTTAGCAGAACCTATAGAAAGGTTGATTTCTAAACACAATTACACACTATAAACAACTACACACTATACACAACTACACAAGTACACACTGCAATACACACAAACAAAAACAACACACACAATATACACAACTACACGCTATACACAATTACACAACTACACACTGCAATACACACACACGCACACACACACACACACACACACACAATATACGCAACTACACAATTAGTTCAATGTGATGAATTCTGAAATATCTGAGTGTTTTAGTGTATGTCCAACGAGAATAGGTGATTCAGTGATTAGTTGCATGAATTTGCTGAGAACAGACGAATAAAGCCATAAAAAGTTAATTGTAATCCATTCTCTTAGCAGAACCCATAGAAAGGTTGATTTCTCAACACAATTAGTTCAATGTGATGAATTCTGATATATCTGAGTGTTTCCGTGTATGTCCAAACAGAATATAAGTCAGAGTCTGTCACAGTACTGTAGTGAAGGTTGATTTGGAAGACCTTTGACTCAATAAAGATGAAGAAATGACTAGAAATGACTGAAACCCTTACATATGAAAATTATTATGCTCTCAGGTCAAAGGTCATTATGTGAGTGATGGCACCCAGGTTAATTTTATAACACTAAATGATTACTAATTTTCAAATCTGTACTTTGAAAGGCACCTGGCAGACCTTCACACAAACACAGAGACACACACAAACATAAATGTCTATCTATCTATCTATCTATCTATCTATCTATCTATCTATCTATCTATCTATCTATCTATCTATCTATCTATCAGAATAAATGATTCAGTGATTAGTTGCAGAACTTGCTGAGAACAGACGAATAAAGCCATAAAAAGTTAGTTGTAATCCATTTCTTAGCAGAATCCATTTCTTAGCAGAACCCATAGAAAGGTTGATTAGTTCAATGTGATGAATTCTGAAATATCTGAGTGTTTCAGTTTATGTCTAAACAGAATATAAGTGATTCAGTGATTAGTTGCATGAACTGGCTGAGAACAGACGAATAAAGCCATAAAAAGATAGTTGTAATACAATATTTTAGCAGAACCTATAGAAAGGTTGATTTCTAAACACAATTACACACTATAAACAACTACACACTAATAACAACTACACAAGTACACACTGCAAAAACAACATACAAAACTACACGACTACACACTATACACAACTACACAACTACACACTATACAAAACTACACAACTACACACTATACACAAATACACAAATACACACTGCAATACACACACAATATAAACAACTACACACTGCAATACACACACACTAAACACAACTACACACTGCAATACACACACACAATATAAACAACTACACACTGCAATACACACACGATACACAACTACACACTGCAATACACACAAACAAACACAATATACGCAACTACAACTATACACAACTACACAACTACACACTATACAAAACTACACAACTACACACTATACACAAATACACAAATACACACTGCAATACACACACAATATAAACAACTACACACTGCAATACACAAACACTATACACAACTACACACTGCAATACACACACACAATATACACAACTACACAAATACACACTGCAATACACACACACACAATATAAACAACTACACACTGCAATACACAAACACTATACACTACTACACACTGCAATACACACACACACAATTACACAACTACACAACTACACACTGCAATACACACACACAAAAACAATATACACACCTACACAACTACACACTATACACAACTACACAACTACACACTATACACAACTACACAACTACACAGTGCAATACACACACACAAACACAATATACACAACTACACAACTACACACTATACACAACTACACAATTACACAACTACACAATATACACAACTACACAACTACACACCATACACAACTACACAAATACACACTGCAAACACACACAATATAAGCAACTACGCACTGCAATACACACACACTATACACAACTACACACTGCAATACACACAGACTATACACAAATACACACTGCAATATACACAACTACACACTATACACAACTACACAACTACACACAATATACACAAACAGACACACACAATATACACAACTACACAAATACACACTGCAATACACACACACAATATAAACAACGACACACTGCAATATACACACACTATACACAACTACACACTGTAATACACACAACTACACACTATACACAACTACACAACTACACACTATACACAACTACACAACTACACACTGCAATACACACAAACAAAAACAATATACACAACTACACACTATACACAACTACACAACTACACACTGCAATACACACACAGACACACACAATATACACAACTACACAAATACACACTGCAATACACACACACAATATAAACAACTACACACTGCAATACAAACACACTATACACAACTACACACTGCAATACACACCAACAAACACAATATACACAACTACACACTATACACAACTACACAACTACACACTATACACAACTGCACACCTACACACTATACACAACTACACAACTACACACTATACACAAATACACAAATACACACTGCAATATACACACACACTATACACAACTACATACTGCAATACACACACACACAATATACACAACTATACACTATACACAACTACACAACTACACAACTACACACTGCAATACACACAAACAAACACAATATACACAACTACACACTATACACAACTACAGAACTACACACTATACACAACTACACACCTACACAACTACAAACAACTACAGAACTACACACTATACACAAATACACAAATACACACTGCAATACACACATATTACACACAACTACAGACTGCAATACACACACACACACAATATACACAACTACACACTATACACAATTACACAACTACACAACTACACACTATACACTACTACACAACTACACACTGCAATACACACACACGCACACACACACACACACACACACACACACACACACACACAATATACACAACTACACAATTAGTTCAATGTGATGAATTCTGAAATATCTGAGTGTTTTAGTGTATGTCCAACGAGAGTAAGTGATTCAGTGATTAGTTGCATTAATTTGCTGAGAACAGGCGAATAAAGCCATAAAAAGTTAATTGTAATCCATTCTCTTAGCAGAACCCATAGAAAG
>NC_070587.1:28995876-29000876 GCF_027409825.1 Scomber japonicus | reverse complement strand
TGAATTCTGATATATCTGAGTGTTGTAGTGTATCTCCAACGAAAATACATGATTCAGTGATTAGTCGCATGAACTTGCTGAGAACAGACGAATAAAGCCATAAAAAAATAGTTGTAATCCATTTCTTAGCAGAACCCATAGAAAGGTTGATTTCTAAACACAATTAGTTCAATGTGATGAATTCTGATATATCTGAGATTTTTTGGGTATCTCCAATGAGAATAAATGTTTCAGTGATTAGTTGCATGAACTTGCTGAGAACAGACGAATAAAGCCATAAAAAAGTTAGTTGTAATCCATTCTCGTAGCAGAACCCATAGAAAGGTTGATTTCTAAACACAATTAGTTCAATGTCATGAATTCTGATATATCTGAGTGTTGTAGTGTATCTCCAACGAGAATAAGTGATTTAGTGATTAGTTGCATGAACTTGATGAGAAAAGACGAATAAAGCCATAAAAAGTTAGTTGTAATCCATTTCTTAGCAGAACCCATAGAAAGGTTGATTTCTAAACACAATTAGTTCAATGTGATGAATTCTGATATATCTGAGTGTTGTAGTGCATCTCCAACGAGAATAAGTGATTTAGTGATTAGTTGCATGAACTTGATGAGAAAAGACGAATAAAGCCATAAAAAGTTAGTTGTAATCCATTTCTTAGCAGAACACATAGAAAGGTTGATTTCTAAACACAATTAGTTCAATGTGATGAATTCTGATATATCTGAGTGTTTTAGTGTATCTCCAATGAGAATAAATGATTCAGTGATTAGTTGCATGAACTTGGTGAGAACAGACGAATAAAGCCATAAAAAGTTATTTGTAATCCATTCTCGTAGGGGAACCCATAGCAATGTTGATTTCTTAGCAGAACCCATAGAAAGGTTGATTTCTAAATACAATTAGTTCAATGTGATGAATTCTGAAATATCTGAGTGTGTCAGTTTATGTCCAAACAGAATACAAGTGATTCAGTGATTAGTTGCATCAACTGGCTGAGAACAGACGAATTAATCCATAAAAGTTAGTTTGTAATACAATATTTTAGCAGAACCTATAGAAAGGTTGATTTCTAAACACAACTACACACTATAAAAAACTACACACTATACACAACTACACAAATACATACTGCAATACACACACACAAAAACAATATACACAATTACACAACTACACACTATACACAACTACACAACTACACACTATACACAACTACACAAATACACACTGCAATACACACATACACAATATTCACAACTACACACTGCAATACACAAACACTATACACTACTACACACTGCAATACACACACACAATATACACAACTACACACTATACACAACTACACACTATAAAAAACTACACACTATACACAACTACACAAATACATACTGCAATACACACACACAAAAACAATATACACAATTACACAACTACACACTATACACAACTACACAAATACACACTGCAATACACACACACAATATTCACAACTACACACTGCAATACACAAACACTATACACTACTACACACTGCAATACACACACACAATATACACAACTACACACTATACACAACTACACAACTACACACTGCAATACACACACACAAAAACAATATACACACCTACACAACTACACACTATACACAACTACACAACTACACACTATAGACAACTACACAAGTACACAGTGCAATACACACACACAAACACAATATACACAACTACACAACTACACACTATACACAACTACACAATTACACAACTACACAATATACACAACTACATAACTACACACTATACACAACTACACAAATACACACTGCAATACACACACAATATAAACAACTACGCACTGCAATACACACACACTATACACAACTACACACTGCAATACACACAGACTATACACAACTACACACTGCAATATACACAACTACACACTATACACAACTACACAACTACACACTGCAATACACACAAACAAAAACAATATACACAACTACACACTATACACAACTACACAACTACACACTGCAATACACACACAGACACACACAATATACACAACTACACAAATACACACTGCAATCCACACACACAATATAAACAACTACACACTGCAATACAAACACACTATACACAACTACACACTGCAATACACACCAACAAACACAATATACACAACTACACACTATACACAACTACACAACTACACACTATACACAACTACACACCTACACAACTACAAACAACTACACAACTACACACTATACACAAATACACAAATACACACTGCAATACACAAACATTATACACAACTACAGACTGCAATACACACATACACACACAATATACACAACTACACACTATACACAATTACACAACTACACAACTACACACTATACACAACTAAACAACTACACAACTACACACTGCAATACACAAACACTATACACTACTACACACTGCAATACACACACACACAATATACACAACTACACACTATACACAACTACACAACTACACACTGCAATACACACACACAAAAACAATATACACACCTACACAACTACACAACTACACACTATACACAACTACACGACTACACACTGCAATACACACACACGCACACACACACACACACACACACACACACAATATACACAACTACACAATTAGTTCAATGTGATGTATTCTGAAATATCTGAGTGTTTTAGTGTATGTCCAACGAGAATAGGTGATTCAGTGATTAGTTGCATTAAGTTGCTGAGAACAGACGAATAAAGCCATAAAAAGTTAATTGTAATCCATTCTCTTAGCAGAACCCATAGAAAGGTTGATTTCTCAACACAATTAGTTCAATGTGATGAATTCTGATATATCTGAGTGTTTCCATGTATGTCCAAACAGAATATAAGTCAGTAATCAAGTCAGTGAGTAATAAGTCAGTAATCAACCATCACTGTAGTGATGGTTGATTTGGAAGACTTTTGACTCAATAATGATGAAGAAATGACTAGAAATGACTGAAACCCTGACATATGAAAATTATTATGCTCTCAGGTCAAAGGTCATTATGTGAGTGATGGCACCCAGGTTAATTTTATAACACTAAATGATTACTAATTCTCAAATCTGTACTTTGAAAGGCACCTGGCAGACCTTCACACAAACACAGAGACACACACAAACATAAATGTGCATGTATCTATCTATATATCTATCTATCTATCTATCTATCTATGTATCTATCTATCTATCTATCTATCTATCTATCTATCTATCTATCTATCTATCTATCAGAATAAATGATTCAGTGATTAGTTGAATGAACTTGCTGAGAACAGACAAATAAAGCCATAAAAAGTTAGTTGTAATCCATTTCTTAGCAGAACCCATAGAAAGGTTGATTTCTAAACACAATTAGTTTAATGTGATGAATTCTGAAATATCTGAGTGTTTCAGTTTATGTCTAAACAGAATATAAGTGATTCAGTGATTAGTTGCATGAACTGGCTGAGAACAGACGAATAAAGCCATAAAAAGATAGTTGTAATACAATATTTTAGCAGAACCTATAGAAAGGTTGATTTCTAAACACAATTACACACTATAAACAACTACACACTATACACAACTACACAAGTACACACTGCAATACACACACACAAAAACAACATACACAACTACACGTCTACACACTATACACAACTACACAACTACACACTATACAAAACTGCACAACTACACACTGCAATACAAACACACAAACACAATATACACAACTACACAACTACACACTATACACAACTATACAACTACACATTATACACAACTACACAACTACACACTATACAAAACTACACAACTACACACTGCAATACACACACACAAACACAATATACACAACTACACAACTACACACTATACACAACTACACAACTACACATTATACACAACTACACAACTACAAACTGCAATACACACACAAACACAATATACACAACTACACACTATACACAACTACACAACTACACATTATACACAACTACACAACTACACACTATACAAAACTACACAACTACACACTATACACAAATACACAAATACACACTGCAATACACACACAATATAAACAACTACACACTGCAATACACACACACACTATACACAACTACACACTGCAATACATACACACACAATATACACAACTACACAAATACACACTGCAATACACACACACAATATAAACAACTACACACTGCAATACACACACACTATACACAACTACAAACTGCAATACACACAAACAAACATAATATACACAACTAGACACTATACACAACTACACAACTACACACTATACACAACTACACACCTACACAACTACAAACAACTACACAACTACACACTATACACAAATACACAAACACACACTGCAATACACACACATTATACACAACTACAGACTGCAATACACACACACACACACAATATACACAACTACACACCTTACACAATTACACAACTACACAACTACACACTGCAATACACACACACGCACACACACACACACACACACACACACACACAATATACACAACTACACAATTAGTTCAATGTGATGAATTCTGAAATATCTGAGTGTTTTAGTGTATGTCTAACGAGAATAGGTGATTCAGTGATTAGTTGCATGAATTTTCTGAGAACAGACGAATAAAGCCATAAAAAGTTAATTGTAATCCATTCTCTTAGCAGAACCCATAGAAAGGTTGATTTCTCAACACAATTAGTTCAATGTGATGAATTCTGATATATCTGAGTGTTTCCGTGTATGTCCAAACAGAATATAAGTCAGAGTCTGTCACAGTACTGTAGTGATGGTTGATTTGGAAGACCTTTGACTCAATAAAGATGAAGAAATGACTAGAAATGACTGAAACCCTTACATATGAAAATTATTATGCTCTCAGGTCAAAGGTCATTATGTG
>NC_070587.1:28975876-28990876 GCF_027409825.1 Scomber japonicus | reverse complement strand
ATCTCCAACGAAAATACATGATTCAGTGATTAGTCGCATGAACTTGCTGAGAACAGACGAATAAAGCCATAAAAAAATAGTTGTAATCCATTTCTTAGCAGAACCCATAGAAAGGTTGATTTCTAAACACAATTAGTTCAATGTGATGAATTCTGATATATCTGAGATTTTTTGGGTATCTCCAATGAGAATAAATGTTTCAGTGATTAGTTGCATGAACTTGCTGAGAACAGACGAATAAAGCCATAAAAAGTTAGTTGTAATCCATTCTCGTAGCAGAACCCATAGAAAGGTTGATTTCTAAACACAATTAGTTCAATGTCATGAATTCTGATATATCTGAGTGTTGTAGTGTATCTCCAACGAGAATAAGTGATTTAGTGATTAGTTGCATGAACTTGATGAGAAAAGACGAATAAAGCCATAAAAAGTTAGTTGTAATCCATTTCTTAGCAGAACCCATAGAAAGGTTGATTTCTAAACACAATTAGTTCAATGTGATGAATTCTGATATATCTGAGTGTTGTAGTGCATCTCCAACGAGAATAAGTGATTTAGTGATTAGTTGCATGAACTTGATGAGAAAAGACGAATAAAGCCATAAAAAGTTAGTTGTAATCCATTTCTTAGCAGAACACATAGAAAGGTTGATTTCTAAACACAATTAGTTCAATGTGATGAATTCTGATATATCTGAGTGTTTTAGTGTATCTCCAATGAGAATAAATGATTCAGTGATTAGTTGCATGAACTTGGTGAGAACAGACGAATAAAGCCATAAAAAGTTATTTGTAATCCATTCTCGTAGGGGAACCCATAGCAATGTTGATTTCTTAGCAGAACCCATAGAAAGGTTGATTTCTAAATACAATTAGTTCAATGTGATGAATTCTGAAATATCTGAGTGTGTCAGTTTATGTCCAAACAGAATACAAGTGATTCAGTGATTAGTTGCATCAACTGGCTGAGAACAGACGAATTAATCCATAAAAGTTAGTTTGTAATACAATATTTTAGCAGAACCTATAGAAAGGTTGATTTCTAAACACAACTACACACTATAAAAAACTACACACTATACACAACTACACAAATACATACTGCAATACACACACACAAAAACAATATACACAATTACACAACTACACACTATACACAACTACACAACTACACACTATACACAACTACACAAATACACACTGCAATACACACATACACAATATTCACAACTACACACTGCAATACACAAACACTATACACTACTACACACTGCAATACACACACACAATATACACAACTACACACTATACACAACTACACACTATAAAAAACTACACACTATACACAACTACACAAATACATACTGCAATACACACACACAAAAACAATATACACAATTACACAACTACACACTATACACAACTACACAAATACACACTGCAATACACACACACAATATTCACAACTACACACTGCAATACACAAACACTATACACTACTACACACTGCAATACACACACACAATATACACAACTACACACTATACACAACTACACAACTACACACTGCAATACACACACACAAAAACAATATACACACCTACACAACTACACACTATACACAACTACACAACTACACACTATAGACAACTACACAAGTACACAGTGCAATACACACACACAAACACAATATACACAACTACACAACTACACACTATACACAACTACACAATTACACAACTACACAATATACACAACTACATAACTACACACTATACACAACTACACAAATACACACTGCAATACACACACAATATAAACAACTACGCACTGCAATACACACACACTATACACAACTACACACTGCAATACACACAGACTATACACAACTACACACTGCAATATACACAACTACACACTATACACAACTACACAACTACACACTGCAATACACACAAACAAAAACAATATACACAACTACACACTATACACAACTACACAACTACACACTGCAATACACACACAGACACACACAATATACACAACTACACAAATACACACTGCAATCCACACACACAATATAAACAACTACACACTGCAATACAAACACACTATACACAACTACACACTGCAATACACACCAACAAACACAATATACACAACTACACACTATACACAACTACACAACTACACACTATACACAACTACACACCTACACAACTACAAACAACTACACAACTACACACTATACACAAATACACAAATACACACTGCAATACACAAACATTATACACAACTACAGACTGCAATACACACATACACACACAATATACACAACTACACACTATACACAATTACACAACTACACAACTACACACTATACACAACTAAACAACTACACAACTACACACTGCAATACACAAACACTATACACTACTACACACTGCAATACACACACACACAATATACACAACTACACACTATACACAACTACACAACTACACACTGCAATACACACACACAAAAACAATATACACACCTACACAACTACACAACTACACACTATACACAACTACACGACTACACACTGCAATACACACACACGCACACACACACACACACACACACACACAATATACACAACTACACAATTAGTTCAATGTGATGTATTCTGAAATATCTGAGTGTTTTAGTGTATGTCCAACGAGAATAGGTGATTCAGTGATTAGTTGCATTAAGTTGCTGAGAACAGACGAATAAAGCCATAAAAAGTTAATTGTAATCCATTCTCTTAGCAGAACCCATAGAAAGGTTGATTTCTCAACACAATTAGTTCAATGTGATGAATTCTGATATATCTGAGTGTTTCCATGTATGTCCAAACAGAATATAAGTCAGTAATCAAGTCAGTGAGTAATAAGTCAGTAATCAACCATCACTGTAGTGATGGTTGATTTGGAAGACTTTTGACTCAATAATGATGAAGAAATGACTAGAAATGACTGAAACCCTGACATATGAAAATTATTATGCTCTCAGGTCAAAGGTCATTATGTGAGTGATGGCACCCAGGTTAATTTTATAACACTAAATGATTACTAATTCTCAAATCTGTACTTTGAAAGGCACCTGGCAGACCTTCACACAAACACAGAGACACACACAAACATAAATGTGCATGTATCTATCTATATATCTATCTATCTATCTATCTATCTATGTATCTATCTATCTATCTATCTATCTATCTATCTATCTATCTATCTATCTATCTATCTATCTATCTATCTATCTATCAGAATAAATGATTCAGTGATTAGTTGAATGAACTTGCTGAGAACAGACAAATAAAGCCATAAAAAGTTAGTTGTAATCCATTTCTTAGCAGAACCCATAGAAAGGTTGATTTCTAAACACAATTAGTTTAATGTGATGAATTCTGAAATATCTGAGTGTTTCAGTTTATGTCTAAACAGAATATAAGTGATTCAGTGATTAGTTGCATGAACTGGCTGAGAACAGACGAATAAAGCCATAAAAAGATAGTTGTAATACAATATTTTAGCAGAACCTATAGAAAGGTTGATTTCTAAACACAATTACACACTATAAACAACTACACACTATACACAACTACACAAGTACACACTGCAATACACACACACAAAAACAACATACACAACTACACGTCTACACACTATACACAACTACACAACTACACACTATACAAAACTGCACAACTACACACTGCAATACAAACACACAAACACAATATACACAACTACACAACTACACACTATACACAACTATACAACTACACATTATACACAACTACACAACTACACACTATACAAAACTACACAACTACACACTGCAATACACACACACAAACACAATATACACAACTACACAACTACACACTATACACAACTACACAACTACACATTATACACAACTACACAACTACAAACTGCAATACACACACAAACACAATATACACAACTACACACTATACACAACTACACAACTACACATTATACACAACTACACAACTACACACTATACAAAACTACACAACTACACACTATACACAAATACACAAATACACACTGCAATACACACACAATATAAACAACTACACACTGCAATACACACACACACTATACACAACTACACACTGCAATACATACACACACAATATACACAACTACACAAATACACACTGCAATACACACACACAATATAAACAACTACACACTGCAATACACACACACTATACACAACTACAAACTGCAATACACACAAACAAACATAATATACACAACTAGACACTATACACAACTACACAACTACACACTATACACAACTACACACCTACACAACTACAAACAACTACACAACTACACACTATACACAAATACACAAACACACACTGCAATACACACACATTATACACAACTACAGACTGCAATACACACACACACACACAATATACACAACTACACACCTTACACAATTACACAACTACACAACTACACACTGCAATACACACACACGCACACACACACACACACACACACACACACAATATACACAACTACACAATTAGTTCAATGTGATGAATTCTGAAATATCTGAGTGTTTTAGTGTATGTCTAACGAGAATAGGTGATTCAGTGATTAGTTGCATGAATTTTCTGAGAACAGACGAATAAAGCCATAAAAAGTTAATTGTAATCCATTCTCTTAGCAGAACCCATAGAAAGGTTGATTTCTCAACACAATTAGTTCAATGTGATGAATTCTGATATATCTGAGTGTTTCCGTGTATGTCCAAACAGAATATAAGTCAGAGTCTGTCACAGTACTGTAGTGATGGCTGATTTGGAAGACCTTTGACTCAATAAAGATGAAGAAATGACTAGAAATGACTGAAACCCTTACATATGAAAATTATTATGCTCTCAGGTCAAAGGTCATTATGTGAGTGATGGCACCCAGGTTAATTTTATAACACTAAATGATTACTAATTCTCAAATCTGTACTTTGAAAGGCACCTGACAGACCTTCACACAAACACAGAGACACACACAAACATAAATGTGTATCTATCTATCTATCTATCTATCTATCTATCTATCTATCTATCTATCTATCTATCTATCTATCTATCTATCTATCTATCTATCTATCTATTTGTCACAGTACTGTAGTGATGGTTGATTTGGAAGACCTTTGACTCAATTAATATGAAGAAATGACTAGAAATTAGAAATGAAAAGCATCCGCCTACTGAAACCCTTACATATGAAAATCATGATTTTCTCAGGTCAAAGGTCATTATGTGAGTGATGGCACCCAGGTTAATTGTATAACACTAAATGATTACTAATTCTCAAATCTGTACTTTGAAAGGCACCTGGCAGACCTTCACACACACACAGACACACACAAACATAAATGTGCATCTATCTATCTATCTATCTATCTATCTATCTATCTATCTATCTATCTATCTATCTATCTATCTATCTATCTATCTATCTATCCATCCATCTATCTATCTATCTATCTATCTATCTATCTATCTATCTATCTATCTATCAATCTATCTATCTATCTATCTATCTATCTATCTATCTATCTATCTATCTATCTCTCTCTATATCTATCTATCTATCTATCTATCTATCTATCTATCTATGTATCTATCTATCTATCTATCTATCTATCTATCTATCTATCTATCTATCTATCTATCTATCTATCTATCTATATTAATTTTATCAGACTAAATGATTATTAATTCTCAAATCTCTACTTTGAAAGGCACCTGGCAGACCTTCACACACACAAAGACACACAAACATAAATGTGTATCTATCTATCTATATATCGATGTATCTATATATCTATCTATCTATCTATCTATCTATGTATCGATCTATCTATCTATCTATCTATCTATCTATCTATCTATCTATCTATCTATCTATCTATCTATCTGTCTCTATATCTATCTATCTATCAATCTATCTATGTATCTATCTATCTATCGATCTATCTATCAATGTATCGATCTATCTATCTATCTATCTATCTATCTATCTATCTATCTATCTATCTATGTATCTATCTATCTATCTATCTATGTATCTATCCATCTATCTACCTATCTATCTATCTACCTATCTATCTATCTATCTATCTATCTATCTATCTATCTATATTAATTTTATAAGACTAAATGATTATTAATTCTCAAATCTTTACTTTGAAAGGCACCTGGCAGACCTTCACACACACAAAGACACACACAAACATAAATGTGTATCTATCTATCTATCGATGTATCTATCTATCGATGTATCTATCTATCGATATATCTATCTATCTATCTATCTATCTATCTATCTATCTATCTATCTATGTATCTATCCATCTATCTACCTATCTATCTATCTACCTATCTATCTATCTATCTATCTATCTATCTATCTATCTATCTATATTAATTTTATAAGACTAAATGATTATTAATTCTCAAATCTTTACTTTGAAAGGCACCTGGCAGACCTTCACACACACAAAGACACACACAAACATAAATGTGTATCTATCTATCTATCGATGTATCTATCTATCGATGTATCTATCTATCGATGTATCTATCTATCTATCTATCTATCTATCTATCTATCTATCTATCTATCTATCTATCTATCTATCTATCGATGTATCGATGTATCGATCTATCTATCTATCTATATTAATTTTATAAGACTAAATGATTATTAATTCTCAAATCTTTACTTTGAAAGGCACCTGGCAGACCTTCACACACACACAGACACACACAAACATAAATGTGTATCTATCTATCTATCGATGTATCTATCTATCTATCTATCGATGTATCTATCTATCTATCTATCTATCTATGTATCTATCTATCTATCGATGTATCTATCTATCTGTCTATCTATGTATCTATCTATGTATCCATCTATGTATCTATCTATCTTAATTTCATTAGACTAAATGATTATTAATTCTCAAATCATTACTTTGAAAGGCACCTGGCAGACCTTCACACACACACAGACACACAAAAACATAAGTATCTATCTATCTATCTATCTATCTATCTATCTATCTATCTATCTATCTATCTATCTATCTATCTATCTGTCTATCTATCTATCTATCTATCTATCTATCTATCTATCTATCTATCTATCTATCTACCTATATTAATTTTATAAGACTAAATGATTATTAATTCTCAAATCATTACTTTGAAAGGCACCTGGCAGACCTTCACACACACACAGACACACACAAACATAAATGTGTATCTATCTATCTATCGATGTATCTATCTATCTATCTATCTATCTATCTATCTATCTATCTATCTATCTATCTATCTATCTATCTATGTATCTATCTATCTATCTATCTATCTATCAATGTATCTATCTATCTATCTATCTTTCTATCTATCTATCTATCTATCTATCTATCTATCTATCTATCTATCTATCTATCTATCTATATTAATTTTATAAGACTAAATGATTATTAATTCTCAAATCTTTACTTTGAAAGGCACCTGGCAGACCTTCACACACACAAAGACACACACAAACATAAATGTGTATCTATCTATCTATCGATGTATCTATCTATCTATCTATCGATGTATCTATCTATCTATCTATCTATCGATGTATCTATCTATCTATCTATCTATCTATTTGTCACAGTACTGTAGTGATGGTTGATTTGGAAGACCTTTGACTCAATTAATATGAAGAAATGACTAGAAATTAGAAATGAAAATCATCCCCCTACTGAAACCCTTACATATGAAAATCATGATTTTCTCAGGTCAAAGGTCATTATGTGAGTGATGGCACCCAGGTTAATTGTATAACACTAAATGATTACTAATTCTCAAATCTGTACTTTGAAAGGCACCTGGCAGACCTTCACACACACACAGACACACACAAACATAAATGTGCATCTATCTATCTATCTATCTATATATCTATCTATCTATCTATCTATCTATCTATCTATCTATCTATCTATCTATCTATCTATCTATCTATCTATCCATCCATCTATCTATCTATCTATCTATCTATCTATCTATCTATCTATCTATCTATCTATCTATCTATCTATCTATCTATCTATCTATCTATCTATTTATCTATCTATCTATCTATCTATCTATCTATCTATCTATCTATCTATCTATCTATATTAATTTTATAAGACTAAATGATTATTAATTCTCAAATCTTTACTTTGAAAGTCACCTGGCAGACCTTCACACACACAAAGACACACACAAACATAAATGTGTATCTATCTATCTATCGATGTATCTATCTATCTATCTATCGATGTATCTATCTATCTATCTATCGATGTATCTATCTATCTATCTATCGATGTATCTATCTATCTATCTATCTATCTATTTGTCACAGTACTGTAGTGATGGTTGATTTGGAAGACCTTTGACTCAATTAATATGAAGAAATGACTAGAAATTAGAAATGAAAATCATCCCCCTACTGAAACCCTTACATATGAAAATCATGATTTTCTCAGGTCAAAGGTCATTATGTGAGTGATGGCACCCAGGTTAATTGTATAACACTAAATGATTACTAATTCTCAAATCTGTACTTTGAAAGGCACCTGGCAGACCTTCACACACACACAGACACACACAAACATAAATGTGCATCTATCTATCTATCTATCTATATATCTATCTATCTATCTATCTATCTATCTATCTATCTATCTATCCATCCATCTATCTATCTATCTATCTATCTATCTATCTATCTATCTATCTATCTATCTATCTATCTATCTATCTATCTATCTATCTATCTATCTATCTATCTATCTATCTATCTATCTATATTAATTTTATAAGACTAAATGATTATTAATTCTCAAATCTCTACTTTGAAAGGCACCTGGCAGACCTTCACACACACAAAGACACACACAAATATAAATGTGTATCTATCTATCTATCTATCGATGTATCTATATATTGTAACGAACTGGGTATGTTACTGTTTGTGTTATTTTGTGTTTAAGCCAGTTCTGTGCTGTTCAGTGAAGTGCTGCTTTTCCGGAGTGTCCGTGAATGCGTCTTGGAGTGAGACGTACAGCTAGCTGCAGCGTTTGTCGTTGTTGTTGCTAGCCTGTGGAAGAGGACGGCAGCACGTGTGTGGCTAGAGAGTTTCCTGCTAGTTGTTTCTTTGGCGTTGGCTACGGCCCACAGTAGCCTGTGTATTAAAAGCAATAAAGAGCCATCTAAACCGGCTAACGTCTCGGTGGTTATTGAGGGTCGTCACATTGGTGTCAGAAGAAAAAAAAGACAAGAGACGTCGCCTTCAAAGTGTGGGCTCGCCCGCCATCTCAACCACAACGAACAATAACGTGGTGAAAATGCTGCCGACGGTCCGTCCGAAATTGAAAGTGGAGAGTGCTGATGAGCTGGATCAGTACCCCGCTGCCGGGGCTTGGGGGGCACCCGACCACAGAGAGCGGGTGAGAGAAATGACTGTTAAAATGGCTGCTGAGGCGGGCTTTGGCCGGACTAGCCTTCCTGAGGAGGGACACAACACATATGGGAGTACGGTGGCAGCCGGGATAATACGTGTGGAGCCGCGTGGCGAGCTGGCGCTGCCCTCCATGAAGACCCCCAGGTATGATGGCAAGGCTGACTGGGAGGCTTTTCATGCCCAGTTTGAACTGCTAGCTCGGGCCAGCAAGTGGTCCACTGAAGTGAAAGCTCTCCAGCTAGCGATGTGCCTGACTGGTGATGCCCTGTCGAGCCTGCTGCTACTGAGTCCTGAGGATAGGAGTGATTACAACGCTTTAGTGGGAGCACTAAAAAGGCGCTTTGGACTTTGCACAGCGGCCAGCCTACTCCGCTCTGAACTGTGCAGCCGACAACGACGACCCGGGGAGCCGCTGAGGGATCTTGCCAACGACATTGAGGGGCTGGTTCACCGCACCTATGCCCACATGCCCCCTGCCATCCAAAGTGAATTAGCCCGGGACCACTTTCTCCGGGCGCTGCTGCCGGCCGACCTGCGCGTCCAGACACTGCTGGCTCACCCCAGGTCTCTTCTGGAGGCCTTGGAGCTAGCCTCAGAGAGGGAGATGCTGTGTGTTAGTCCCCTGGGGACCACTATGGACAATTCCCCGAAGGTGAGGGCAGCAAGTGGGGCTGAAATGGACATGACAACACCTCCCTGGGCGGAAGAGCTGTCACAGCTAGTCCGCACGGTCTCACTGCAAGGAGGTCGGCAGTCTAGGCCACGCCCAAGGACCTGCTGGGGATGTGGACAGCCAGGCCACTTGATCCGGGAGTGCCCTCATGCACCTGCAAACCAGGGAAAAGAGACGGGGACCGCATAATCGGGACGATGCGGATCCCTGGGACGGCGTCCCGACCCGACACAAGCGGGAATGCAGCGCTCCTCGGACAAACAGGGGCATCGGGGCAGGCAGCTGATGTGGACGGCCAGTTGGAGCGACTTGTGGTAGTGGGGCAAACCTGGGTAGAGGACTGCTGGTACGCTCCTATGACTGTGGACGGGACATGCTGTTCTGCACTGGTGGACACAGGCTCTTCAGCAACCCTGGTTAGACCTGATGTGGTGGGGAAGGGGACCACGGTTATTCCCACCATGGTGAAACTAC
This sequence comes from Scomber japonicus, assembly GCF_027409825.1. Lineage (NCBI taxonomy): Eukaryota > Metazoa > Chordata > Actinopteri > Scombriformes > Scombridae > Scomber > Scomber japonicus. Next base: position 28,980,122 of record NC_070587.1, on the reverse strand, counting down.
AGACTGTTACTGGAGAGCGGGCTCCCATGGTGGGTGAGACAGTAGTGACTCTGGGGTTGGGAAAAGAGAGGGTTCGCTGCCCAGTGTGGGTTGCAGATTTGGAAGACTGTATACTGGGGCTGGATGTCCTTAAGGCATTAGACTGTGTCATTGACACCAAGAGGGGTACACTCACCTTTCCAAATGGTCACATTGTCCAGATGTCCAAGCGGCCGACACAGCTGGGCTGCTCATCAGCCCACACCATTGCAGTACTGCCTGCTGAGACAACAACCAACATGACTGCCTGCCCCACCCCGCCTGACGGACCACCTACACCACTCCCCACCCCACCGGCCGTGGACTTACACTTTCATCCTGTGCCCCCAGCTGCCTGTTGCACCACCCCTAATGTACCCCCCACACCGCCCCTCCACCTGCCTGGCAAAGAGCCGCACCCACAGATTATGTTCCCTGCTGCCGGCTGCAGTACCAGGAATGAATCACTTACACTGCCCTCCACCCCGCCCAATGGACCACCTACACCTACCCCTTCAGCCGTTGCATTGCCTGACAGGAGAGTTTTGGCGGTGAGGGAGGTCTGGCAGAAAAACTGTGATGGACTGACTCTCAGTGAACAGGATCTATTGTGGCAGCTCCTACTGGAGTTCAGGGAATGTTTTTCGCTGTCAGAGGATGATGTGGGCCGAACAGATCTCATCCAACACCACATCGAAACTGGAGATGCACTGCCCATTAGGATGAGACCCCGGCGCCTCCCTCTGGCCAGGCAAGCAGCGGCAGACAAGGCCCTACAGGAGATGCAACAGGCAGGACTCATTGAACCTTCCACCAGCTCTTGGGCCTCCCCTGTCGTAATGGTCCCCAAGAAGACACAGGTTGACTGGCGGTTCTGTGTAGATTTCAGACCCCTCAACAAAGTGACCAAAAAGGACCCCTATCCCCTCCCACGTATTGACGAGGCCCTGGACACGGTGGCAGGGTCTTCCTGGTTCTCTTCACTGGATCTCCGCAGCGGATACTGGCAGGTTCCCCTTGCCCCAGACGCCAGACCTAAGACAGCCTTCATCACCAGCGGGGGCTTGTGGCAGTTCAAAGTCCTTCCGTTTGGCCTCTGCAATGCCCCCGCCACATTTGAGAGACTAATGGACAAGGTACTTGCTGGTATCCCCCGCCAAGAGTGTGTTGTGTACCTGGACGACATTCTGGTGCATGGGGGGTCCTTTGAGTCAGCCCTAGGGGCTCTCAGGCGGGTGTTGGAGAGGGTGGCGGCAGCGGGATTGAAACTGCATCCCCAGAAGTGCCACTTTATGAGACGGGAGGTCTCATTCCTGGGTCACAAACTTGGGGGAGGCGGGGTCAGCACCGTGGATGACAAAGTGCAAGCTGTGAAGGACTGGCCCACCCCCAGCTCTGTGCGGGAGCTGAAGAGCTTTCTGGGACTGTCCTCCTATTACAGGAGGTTTGTGAAGGGGTTCTCCTGCATTGCTGCACCCCTGTTCCGGCTGCTGCAGAAAGGGGAGGACTTTGTGTGGACAGAGAAGTGCCAGGCAGCATTCACCTCACTGCAGAGGGCCCTCGTGGAAGCCCCGGTTCTCGCCCCACCTGACCTTGCCCTGCCTTTTGTCCTTGACACTGATGCCAGCAGTTTTGGCTCTGGGGCTGTGCTGTCACAGGTGACGCCTGGAGGGGAGAGAGTGTTGGCATATTACAGCAGGACATTCAACAGTGCTGAACGTCGCTACTGTGTCACCAGGCGGGAGTTACTCGCTGTGGTTAGCGCCATCCGACACTTCAAATATTACCTCGGGGGCCTCCACTTCACAGTCAGGACTGACCACTCGGCCTTGCAATGGCTAATGACCTTCAAAGAGCCAGAGGGTCAGCTAGCACGCTGGATTGAAGAGCTGCAGGCATATGACTTCACTGTGGTCCACAGACCAGGCGCTCAACATGGAAATGCAGATGCGCTTTCCCGCCGGCCCTGCATCGCTGATGGCTGCCACTACTGCGAGAAAAGGGAGACACAGGAGAGTGAGCGGCTACAACCTGAGGTGAAATGTGCAGCGGGGAGACCCGAGAGACCATCTGCCGAGCGGGGAATGACAACTGTGGATACAGCTGAGTGGGGGCACAAGCAGGAGGAGGACAGCGACATCAGTGTGGTGCGTACATGGGTGGCGGCACAACTCAGACCCTCGTGGCAGGAAGTCGGCATGTGTTCTCGTGCCACCAAAGGACTCTGGTCAATGTTTGGAGCCCTGCGGCTGCAGGAAGGGGTGCTGCAGAGGGGTTGGAAAGAACCGGCTACTGGTGAGACACGGTGGCAGGTGGTGGTGCCGAAGACCCTGCGGGGGGTGGTGCTCCAGGCGGTGCACGGAGCTCCAGGATCGGGCCACTTCGGGGTCGGTAAGACGCTCCGCCGCCTCCGTCAGGGATTTTACTGGGGCCAACATAGGCGGGATGTGGAAGACTATTGCCGCCGCTGTGATAGCTGCACAGCGAAGAAGGGTCCCACGGACAGATCTCACGCTCAGCTTCAGCAGTTTCCGGTGGGGGGTCCCATGGAGAGAGTGGGAATTGATGTCCTTGGGCCGTTTCCCCGTACGGAGAGAGGGAACCGCTACATCCTCACTGCCATGGACTATTTCACCAAGTGGCCCGAGGCTTACTGTTTGCCGGACCAGGAGGCGGAAACCATAGTAGACGCACTGGTGGGGGGAATGTTCAGCAGATTTGGAGCAGCCGAAGTAATCCACACAGATCAGGGCAGGAACTTTGAGTCCCGGGTGTTTGCAGCCATGTGTGAAAAACTTGGCTCTCACAAGACCCGCACCACGCCCCTTCACCCTCAGAGTGATGGATTAGTGGAGAGATTTAACCGTACACTGGCACAACAGTTGGCAATAGTGACGGCTAAACATCAACAGGATTGGGATAACCACGTTCCCCTCGTTCTAATGGCATGCCGCTCTGCGGTACAAGACTCCACCTCCTGCTCTCCTGCCCTCCTCATGTTAGGCAGAGAGATCCGGACGCCAGCTGAGATGATGGTGGGCAAGCCACCTGACTTCCCTGTGGATCCTCCAGGACCCGATTATGCCAGAAAACTCCAGGACCGCTTGGAGTCCGCCCATGAGTTCGCCAGAGACCAGCTACGGAGTGCGGGGGCGAAACAAAAAAGGAACTATGACGTGCAGACCAAGGGACGGCACTTCATAGCTGGGGAGTTGGTCTGGGTGTACAACCCACAGAGAAAAAAGGGCAGGTGCCCAAAGCTGGACAGTGACTGGGTGGGACCCTGCAGGGTCCTGGAGAGACTGGGGGAAGTCGTATATCGGGTCCAGCTGCCGCCAAAAGGAAGGAAAGTTGCCTTGCATAGGGATAGGCTGGCACCCTACCGGGGGACGGCCACCTCGTCAGAGCCGGACTCTCGGACAGGTGGAGTACTGGACGTTGTGCCGAACCCCCCCCAGGGACCTCTTATGGACTCGAGTACCCTGTCCACCCCTCCCCACAATGGACTGTTGCCCCTTGACCCCTTGCCTGCCTCAGGCTCTGCCCTGGCCCCCCCTTCCCCTTCCCCGGGTCAGAGACGGCCCCGGAGAAACCGCAGGCCACCTAGACACTTGAGAGACTTTGTTTGCCCCCTCGGGGACGAGGGACTGTGAAAGGGGGGGGTAGTGTAACGAACTGGGTATGTTACTGTTTGTGTTATTTTGTGTTTAAGCCAGTTCTGTGCTGTTCAGTGAAGTGCTGCTTTTCCGGAGTGTCCGTGAATGCGTCTTGGAGTGAGACGTACAGCTAGCTGCAGCGTTTGTCGTTGTTGTTGCTAGCCTGTGGAAGAGGACGGCAGCACGTGTGTGGCTAGAGAGTTTCCTGCTAGTTGTTTCTTTGGCGTTGGCTACGGCCCACAGTAGCCTGTGTATTAAAAGCAATAAAGAGCCATCTAAACCGGCTAACGTCTCGGTGGTTATTGAGGGTCGTCACAATATCTATCTATCTATCTATCTATCTATCTATCTATCTATCTATCTATCTATCTATCTATCTATCTATCTATCTATCTATCTTTCTATCTATCTATCTATCTATGTATCTATGTATCTGTCTATCGATCTATCGATCTATCTATCGATGTATCTATCTATCTATCTATCTATCTATCTATCTATCTATATATCTATCTATGTATCTATCTATCTATCGATCTATCTATCAATGTATCGATCTATCTATCTATCTA